>NW_010293319.1:0-360 GCF_000700745.2 Antrostomus carolinensis
CTGGTGGACAGCAGGCTGGCCATGGGCCAGCGGTGTGTCCTTGTGGCCAGGAAGACCAACAGCATCCTGGGATGCATTAAAAAGAGTGTGGCCAGTAGGACCAGGGAAGTGATCCTGTCCCTGAACTTGGCACTGGTGAGGCGGCACCTTGAATACTGTGTTCAGTTTTGGGCCCCTCACTACACAAAGGACATTGAGGCACTGGAGTGTGTCTAGAGAAGAGCAATGAAGCTGGTGAAGGGGCTGGAGAACAAGTCTTATGAGAAGCAGCTGAAGGAACTGGGGTTGTTTAGTCTGGAGAAAAGGAGGCTGAGGGGAGACCTTATTGCTCTCTACAACTACCTGAAAGAAGGGTGTAGA
>NW_010293319.1:579-34666 GCF_000700745.2 Antrostomus carolinensis
GGTGGGGGGGTTGGGCTAGATGATCTCCTGAGGTCCCTTCCAACCCCTGCGATTCTGTGATACAGTAAGGGTATATATTACTTCTATATTCTATACCATTTGCCAACAGGACAGTTTCCCAGTTATTTAAACAGTACTGAGGTACTGTGGTAATGTTTTTTAGGTGGGATTGTTTTGGGCATCTTGCCACTTCTGTAATGCACTGGTGGTATTGTTGCAACAACACCCATCAGTGGATATTCAGTGATCTTACAACACAAAGTAGTTTGTAAGGTTGGCACCTGAAAAAGAACATATGTTTGGTTCTATTTAACATGAGTAGTACATAATTTAATTATATTATTTAATTTGAAAGTGCGTGCTTTCACTTTTACACATGGAAAAAATAATGGAGACAAAATTTTAGAAAAAGAGAAATGGTTTTAAGAACCCATATGTGTCAGGCAAATGCTCTATCACATCCTTATCAGAACTATTTCTATATAGAGTAACGGCAATGTACTTTATACTAGTATATCTATAGAACACTATTCATTGGCATGTTTTTGTGACATCTTATTGAGTTGAAGTAATTTTGCTTTGCTTAGTGGGCTGCGGGATCCATGCAATTTCGAGATAAATTGATTGATTGTGGAGATGAACTTGCAAATTTGGTTATACACAAAGCAGTCAGATGAAAAAATGCAGATCTCAGCTTTAGTTATTGTAATTTTATGTTACATCAGTAACTGAATTACATAACTATTTTGATTAAAAAGTTGTATATTAGTTCACTGGTATTTCTGCAAAGAAAATGAAATAAAATCTGAGATTATATACATTTGAAATGTCCATCTAATAGTAAGTGTGTTGGCTCATGTTTTCTGATTTTAGGCTTAAAGGAACTCCTCTCTACTTAGTATAGTCTACATAATTAATTAGCAAGAGTATGTTGAAGTCCCCCTTCATGTTCTGTTTCGCAAAAAAGATGAGATCACAGAGCTTTGTCTTATGATTTTAAAAGAGTAGCTGTTGTAATTTTAGTTTTGGAGGTTTTCATTAGCCATATTGGTATCTAAGACATCAACAAATGTTGCTGAGTATCTTCTGTTACTTTGGATGTCACTTACATGGTATTTTTAAAAAAAATTGTTTGAGTATCTGGGCATTCCAAAAGCTGGTAATGTCAATGCATCCAGTCAGGTTACTTTTATCTTTAAATTGCACAAGAGGTCATGGCAGAAACATTTACCTGACATTCAAAACCAACAAACTGTAGTCTTGTATTTGTCTCATTCTAATGATACATTTTCAGGTAGGCATATTACTTTCAAACTTTTCTGTATTCCTTATTTTTGCTAGCCTATTTTGTCTATATAAAATTTTGATTGACTTCCAGTTTCTCTGGTAAACATCAAATATCTGACTTCAGTCCTTCATATTTTTTACTGTATATGCTGATATAAGCAGTGGAGTTGGTTTCAAAAATAAACTAGCAATATATGAAACCATTTTAGCCTTTTCAGAAGGTAGTGACTCATTTAGGTATTTTCTACAGTTCTCAATATCTTTTACTTGATGATTAATATACTTGTTTATGAACTATAAACTTCCATAATTTTTTCATGCAGTGATTTCTTTTAAGGACTTATCAGTTCTTAAGCTGAAGTTATCAGTAGACATAGACATTGTGCCTAGTTGTATTCTGGAATAGATGGAGCATGTGAGTGGACAAAGAAGAGTAAAATCCTATGCTTTTGTGATTCATTTAATGAGATATGTGACTGAAAATCTTAATTAGAAAGGCATTTGATCACAACAATAGTATTCTTTGGGTTCCTATAAAATAAGCTAGCCAGCCTCACAGAAATAATTACCATAGTGTATCAGGAAGAGCTGGGCAAAAAAGTAGAATTACTTTTCATATTGAGAGAGAGTTTTTTTTTTTTCAGGACAAAATACTTTAAAATTTTTCTCCACTGTATTGTTCTGTTTCTGTCTGACTTTGTTATGCTATGATTGTACTTCTTTATTTTCTTGAACCTGCTTTGCTGAGTTATGTATGCAAGCTTTTAAGTGGAGTTCAGAAGAATCCTTTTTATTGGTGGCACTGCTAATCTGTTTCAGGAATATGTTTAACAATCTGCAGGAAACAGAGTTGTGGAATGGATGAGGTTGAAAAGGGCCTCTGGAGGTCATCACAATATGGAAAAAGCAGCACAAGGATATAGATTCTGAAGCTGCAACAGATGCAGACACTTAGGCAGCAATGATGATTTCAGTAGTTCATATTTTTTTTGCTGTTTGCTCTTGTTCCTGGATTACAGTGAGCTGTCCCCAACAAAATTTCTATGTGAGCACGCTCGAGAAAGGGAATCACAGATCAAGATTAATTTCTGCCTTCCTCCAACACTTGGTTTTTTTTTTTTTACAGTTTTTTTCAACATGGATCAGTTATCTATTTCGCAGTGTGAAAAAACAGTTTTTGACACAACTAAGCAGGTGGTGCTCTAATAAATAGGAATGAGTGGCTGTGGGTGGAAACAGTAGGAATTCCTTACATCTGCATTCCTAATTTAATAAACATAACCTTGAAGAAACCTTTCTCAAAATGTAATTCTTTAAACCATGTGTATCTGTTTGAATTTGCATAAGAATGTAATACAAATTTTAGATGTGTTCATGCTCTTCTAAATTTAGTAGTTCTGAATAGTATTATTAAGATTTTGATGCTTGTTAATTATTCTTTTTGTGATACATTGAAATACACTCATCTTGTACACTACTCAGAAATGCAGTTTAGGTAGGGCATATTGGAAATTTTGTTTTATCACACTTTTCTGCTTGTTCTGTATCCTGAGTAGCTGTGGGAGCTGCTGTGATCTGCATAGTGACATCAGTTCTAAAGTACTCTAGTTTAATTGAATTGTGTTTTCTGATGGTCAGAGTTGCTTGTGTGCCATTGCTCCTTGTTCTACTCCAGAGTGGGTGTGAAAATATTCATATTAACACTGTGTTTATATTCTGCTCCTGAACATTTTAGGCTTCATCCTCAGGTGTTCTACAGGTGGAAGGAAAAGCAATATCGAAAATTAAACCAGATGAATTTCAGAAAGAGCTACAAAAGGAAAATGACTTGCAACAACCTTTGCTGCCTCAGGCTTCAAATGTCAAGTAATTTTTAAATCTTATTTCATTATTATAAGAAAAATACTGAAAATAGTGTGTAGCATGATAGAATACTTGGGAGAAAAAATAATGCCATCCCCCCAAATTTGGATCTGAACACTTGTAATTTTTGATCTAATTTATTGTTTAGTTTGATGTCGCTAGTTTTAATTTGCTGTTTATCTCATTGAAATACTAATGATTTATGGTTTTTAAAATCTGAAGGGCCTATTCAGTCCTGCTGTATGCAGTTGAAACTTCTCTTGACTGCAGCAGAAACTCAAGTTGCTTATGTGGGGGTTGAATTTGTCCATACAATTCCAAGCATAATCTAATCAAAATAATTAAAAACAAACAATGGAAAATACCACAAATTTAATATAAGCAATGCCAGCTGTAAGTCATCATCTTTAAATAGAGAAGATGTATTAAAAATTCATTAACTTGAATTTGTATTACAGTCAGTGCTTGTCTGAAATTCAGGAGAGTTTACATGGAGAGCTGTAATTTAAGGACTACTGCTTATTACCTTGCTCTTGTCATAGGTTGTATCTGTCATTCTGTAGTAGGAGTGCAGGTTACAAAACCGGTACAGACCATGTCCTGATTTAACTGATCCTGTCCATCTCATGTCAAGTGAGACTCTTCAGTTTTATGGTCTTCACTGCTAATAAGATCTTTATGGATACCTTTGTTTAGATGTACCATAGGTTTCTTCTTCCCTTCTCTATTGAGGTTTAAAAAAATAAAGGAGGGAGGGGGGAGAAGCTTTAATTATTAGCTTTTGTTGTTCTTAGGGTTCTGAAAGGTCTATTGGATACAGAAGAGAGCCTTTTTATGGCAGGCCCGAAGTTTGTAAATGGATAATACTTTCAATTAAGTAGCTGAGAATAGTCATGGGAAAAGAATGCTTCAGTTTATGAAACAGTCAAATTGGCATTTAAGTGACCCTTTGCATGCCATTGCTTATCTGCATTGCTTAAAGATCATTTGGTTAGCAAGATTATATATTAAAACAAATAGTGTCAACAGACAATGAGTGTTTTACCTTCAATAAATACTTACTGTCAGATTATCAATGGTGCAGAAACTGCATGATTTTCTAAAAAACCTATATTTAGTGCATTAAGTGAAGGTAATGTAGGCCACACACATAGTATTGTTTTTTCATGTCCCCTTTTTTCAAAGAGTGATAAATAGTCTGTTTTAGGAGAGTGTGTGCTGTAAAAACATTCACCTTTACCTGCAGCATGCCCCAAATATTTCAGTTTATGTTGACAAAGTGTTCAGTTAGTTCATTCAATGAAATTATAAACTTGCATAAAAGAGCAATTAAAATAACATTTAAATTGTTTTTATTTGTTTAAATTAAATTACAAAACTTAGAGAAAAAGTTCCTAGAGAGTTTTAAAAATCTTTTGCCTGCTTTCATTTACAGAAATCACTCCAAATGCTGTAAATTCAAAGTTAAACTGTTTGCCATCTATTTTTATTTTTTTTTAATTGTGCGGTAATTTCATTGCAGAAAAAGTAAACTGTGTTAGAACATCCTGAAGTAAATACTAGAAACATTTATGAAGATTATATACTCTCTATCAAGTCAAAACAGGAGTGTGAAATATTTCTTTCTAATTTTAAATTAATGTGATCTACTTATTAAAGCACTGATCTCTGATTTCATACTCTAAAACAGTTACTTATATGCATTTATGCTGTAAATGTGTTCAATTAGTTAAAAAAAAATATCCTTTGCATTCAGTGAGGTTGCTGTAAGCATGCCTTAAATCCTAATTAGTCTTGTGTCTTGTGTGATTAAGTTGCTTTTCAAACTTGATATTTCATTTTCATGTTTAACTTCCACATTTTATTTCATAACCTTGACCTCGTTCTCATTCAGGCAAAGATGGCACTGATTTCATTAGAGATTTTGGATTGTAAGACCTGGTAAAACTGTCTTGTTGAAGCATAAAGTAACTAGGCTCTTTTCTATATGTTAAAGTTATGTGACTTGACAAAAAGTGTTTTGATCAGTTTTAATTAAAATAAAAAGACTTATTAGCCCTCTCTCCATGTTGGGTTGTCATGTGCCTATGAACTTAGGGACTCAAACCATATTAATATAACAGAAATAGAACTGGTATATACTTGAAGTGATAATTTACTGTTACTTAAACCAATTTTTGTGGGTTTTTTCTTTACGTATGTGATTTTTCTTTTTTATTTTTTCTATCATTTTTCAGAAAACATAATCAAATATAAAATATTATTTTTGTAACTTGAATGTGTATGGCAGAATAAATAAATCTGATGTTTTTCCTTACTTCATTTTGTAGTTCTTACTGATTTCCCCTTTATGATAACTGTTTATAACATAAGGCATAGTTCTGAGTGAAACAAAAAAACCCCAAGTTGTTGAAAGTGTCATTATCTCAGGAGAATCTCAGAAAAATAGTTAAACCTGAAAACTATTCAGTGTCATTTCAATGTGGCATTTTAACCATTTTCATTTGGGATTTTCCCTTAAAAGATGAAGGCACTTAGAAACTTTAATTAAAAGTAGCATATATTTGAGGAGCCATTTCTGAGTTTTTTGCATTTCAGACATTTTCCATATACTGCTCTTCACATTGTAACTGTCTGCACGTTAGACATTTATTAACTTTGTGGAGTTCATACGGTAGCCAGAGCCTGTTTTTAGAATTTGATCCATGGCCTGTGGAAGTCAATAGACTTTCATCACCTTCAGCACAACTTAGATTGGAGGGTTAAATGGTAGAATTTTTCAGTTATTAACTTTTCAAAGGTAGTCAAAGACCCGATGTTTCCTCTAAAATCAACAGATGAATTGAAAAGCTGGGAAAAAGTTCAAGTGATAACATATCATAAAACTAATTCAGACTTTTGAGGGTATTTACAAGGTACTCTGTCATGGGAGGGAATTTGCAGATTAATGTGTATGTAACATTTTAACGTAACATTTATTCACATACCCAATTTAAACTGTAAATCTGCATTACTTAAGTTTCCAATGCAGCATGTTAATGCTTAAGCTCAATACTTAAGTTGGGAGAATAAAATTGTGAGTATTGCACTTATTTTTTACTTTAACATTATTACCAACATTTTAGCTTTTACTGTTTTGCTTTTCTAAATAATACGATCTCACCTTTTAGTGGAAATTGCCAGGCACTTTATGCCAAGAATTATGTTAGCAATTTATGTCCTATGATCTGATGTATGTATGTCATGAGGTAGTATTAGCTAATCTACGTATTTACAATATAGAGAATATATATTAAGATTCTTAATTTCTTTGTTTTCCTTTCTAGAAGTCAACGTTATCCAGGCATTCATCGTCTATGTACTGCTTTTCCTAGTTTCATATTGCCTCCTTATTTACAGCTGGTTTCTAGAGTCTGTCATACTTCACACAGAAGAGGTCACAATATCTTATTTACAGCAGAGGACATGAGCAATAAGGAGGAAGAACCAACGTGTTCCAAATATGTTTATTTGAAAGAGCAAGCTGAAAGGAAAAGGTATAAACTTATTTATTTTCAGAGTTATTATGATTTAATTAATTTTGTAAGTTAAGGAATTTATGTTGAGAAATAGCTTTCATGGTGTTTCAGTATTTGGTAGTTTCAAAGAAGTGGCAAAGAAAAAAAAAACTTTTAAAAAATTGCTGTATGTGGTAGGTCTGTTTCAAAATAATTAGAGCAAGGGTACTAAAAAGCTTGTACGTTAGAGTGTAAGATGTTTGTTTTTAAAAATAAATTACATTTTGTAGATATGTTTTAGGTTATATGTCACAATTTAGGTTATGAATATATGAATTTTTTAAATTCATTTTACTTACATGAGAGGTCCCATTGAAATAACAAGAAATACTGAGCAAATAGTAGGCTTTCTGTGAATGTAGAATGCTGCAATAGTAAAAGGTTTAAAGTGCACACCCACTAGCCCTTTATCACAGAGGCAATCTTACCTCAATCCTGATTCTACAAGCACTTAAGAACAAGCATAACTTTAACTGAGTGTAATTCTGTTGAGTTCAACACATGCACAAAGTTAAGCACATACAGAACTGGGACCTAGGATAAACTTGTAGTCAAAAGTATTCATTGCATATGTAAAAAGTATTCATGTGATAACTGCAGGATCTTGCATTTTTAATGAATGAGGAGCTGAAGGTAGATCAGAATGCATAATAGTTGCTTTTTCTGAGGTTGATGCAGAAGGTAAAAAGAGATCTGTCAAAAAAATTGTTCGGTAAAAAGTAGTGAGGAAATGTAAATAGATTTTGGAATAAGCCTACTCAGTTTTATAATGTTATTATATTACCAATTTTTATATTTGATGGTAGTGAATTCCTAAATCTTTATTTTTTTATTTTTTAACATATTTTGCACAAAATAATGTGCGTGTGAATGACTATGAAGAATATTCTTTCTTAATTGGGTACATTTTTGCATTTTTGTGCCCCTCTAGTTTATATAGTAATGTCAAAAAATTCAGAATTGGAACCTTAATACTCCCAAGTCTTACCTGATGGTTTTTCAGACTGGCAGTTTGCTACTTACAGTTTCTGTGTATCACCAGCTCCAGAAATATAAAATTATTGCTCATAAAATCTGTAGTGATCTAAAGAGTGGTAAAGTGGTAAATAAGGATAAGGCTAGGTCAGTTTTACAGGGCAATTTGTGTAGCTCGTTAACTTGGTCTCACTTGAAAAACATGTGTTTTAGTGCAGCCAAATGCAAGGTCATAAGGATAAGAATAGGGAATTAGGGCCCTCCTTTGTAGGAGGGGAGATTGTATCCTGAAAAGCAGTAACTCTGAAAGGAGCTTTACAGTCTTGAAAGATAAGCAACAGAAGATGGCTGTGTAATACTCTCTGAACTTAAAATTAAACATGTTTACCTTAAAATAAAGGAGGTGAGACATTAGCAATAATATAGAAAAAAAATTTTGGGATTAGAAATATTATACAGAGCTTCTCTGTTCCAGGTAAGTGCTCTAGCAACTGAGATAGTCATGTCACCACTTGTTCTCTCTCTTGGCTGCATGACTTTTGCATTCCTTTCTGCTCAACAGCTCAACTTCCTGTACCCAGAATGGTCAAATAATCTAATGGTGAGTGGGGTTTGAATCCTCAGATAAGCAGTGAATTCTCATTTCCTGGCTCTGTGCTTCAACAATGAATTATCATAAAGAGGTGGAAATCACCACGTTGCTTTTTTCCCTGTCTCATAAAAGAAAAAAAATAATCACTTTGCCCTTCCTTGGAAGAATGGATGCATCCATCCTTAGAAGAGGGCTCCATGTTCTGCATTTGAAATGGAGGGAAGTTTCTGCTTGCAGCCCCTGAAAAATCTAAGTTCCAGAGAGGGGCAGATTTCCTTGTAGCTAAATCTGTGATTCTTCTTCCATATGAAGTTTTGTAGGAATGTTGTGCACTTAATGTACTTCACAGAATGTTCCAAATATGATTCTAGAGGAGCAAGCAGAAGTGTCAATTCCTGAATGCAATATCTCTTTTTCTTGAATACCAGTTCTATATTAGGACATTTTAAAAGATCATTATGTTGGTTTTCTACAAGAAAGAGAGTTGGTTTGCCTATGTTACCTGCATGGTATGATTTCTGATGCAAGAGGATTTATTAATGAAAACAAAACAGACCCAGCAGTTGAAATTTCAGTCTAGACAAATTGAGAGTTGCTATAAGATTTCAATGGATAGCAATGAAAGTAGCAGCTTCTAAAATTTTCCATTACTTCCAGCTTTTAAATCAAAAGTGGATTTCTTTCTGAGGTATATCCTGAGTTTCACCCAGTAAATTGTAAGCTTCATGCAGGAATACTGCTGAAATTTTATTATCAGTATTATTTAGAAGGTCAGGTTGAGTAATCATGATACTTCTCTCTGATCTTAAAATGTGAATCCATAAATTGCTTCATGAAAATTTTTAGTTGTTGAATTATTTTGATGTAGTCAATATTACTCTAACCTTCAAGGATGATATTATTTCAGGGTACAGGATGAGGCCCTGATGTTTCTCTTTGTTTTTGTGAGCTCCTACTTCTGTCAGGAATATGAATAGCATATGAATATCATTCATGGCCACAGCTGGAGTGTTTGATTTTGATTCAGTAGCATTTTCTGTTTGTTGGACAGATGCAGACAGAGAATATAAAGACTCAAAGAGAACAAAGACACTGATCAGCATTGAGAGCAGGGGTTTCAGCATACTGGTAGCCCAGCCATTAACTGTTTTGCAGGTCATAGGTGGAAGAGGATTTAAGAAAATTCAGAGATATGAAATTAGATACCAGAATTTAGCTTTGTAGAGGTACTAGAAAAAGACTTTAATTTTAGAATACTGTGGATGATACCTGTGTTCTGAGTCTGTGTGATGCTAGCCATAGTGATGAAGGAAAAAAGTAGTGGGGAGGCCATGGAGGCTGGAAAGTGAAAGGCTCATAAGACCTTTCAGCCTTGCTGAGATAACACTGGCACCTTGATGTCCATAAGACGAAGATCATCTGATATTTTTGTTGGTGCAGAATAGAGTGATGAATCACGCTCTGATTCATTATCATGGAGAGGGAACCTGTACATGGTCTTTGACTAGAACATTAGTAGAAATAGAGGAAGAAGAGGAGAGAGAACAACTCCCCTTGGAGTTATAGATGGGAGTGGAACCAGGAGAGATGAATGTAGAAGCTATGGGAGGACAGGATATGAAGGAGAGTGGTTTGGTTTTCAAGAATTAGCCAACAGGTAGAGGAAATTGAGGGTGAGTCTGAGCTTTATGAATCAGTGGAAATTTTTGGGAAGAAGTTTTTACATTGAGAGCTACGTTCCCAGAGATAAAGAGAAATAAAGTTTAAAAAGAAGCCCATACCAAAATTCCTTGCTGAATTTGTTTAATCCTTGAAATCTAAAAAACTAAATTCTTTGGAGCGCTGCCATCTAGTGGCACCATCCACCATAATCTGCTATTTTTAATTTTTAAAACTAGTTGCCTTAGGTGAGCCTTGAAGATGAAAAGTATCATTAATCTGTCACTAATTTAGATCCGTTTAAGCTGTTCACATTTCATTACTGATGCATCTAGCTAATTTTGCAAATACAAATGATCTGTGTGGGAGTAAGCATGATTTCTGTGTAGCGGATAGTAAAATTCAAGTGAGTTTGTCAACTGTTTAAATATCAATAGATCTATCTTTATTTTTTTTGTACAAGTTATAAGTTCTTCTGTGAAAAAATCTTGTTTGACTGTAAAAAAGTGCAAAGAAGCCTACGGTGGTAGGATTTTACGGTAGATCAGATCAAGAAAGCAATAATTTTCTTGCTTTAAGGTCTTGTCTTCACTATGAAAAATATTCACAGGCTTAAAAATATATATAATTTTTCATGTCTGAAAAAAAAAAAGCAGAGCCAGGTGTATCAATTTATCAAGATGTAAACTTATCAAGGTCAGCTACAACTCTCTTCTGGGATTAGCTGTATTAAATTTATTTCATCAGATGGCAAAGATGCCTTGATTGTTTTAATTTTGTTCACTTAAAACACTTCTAACTGCCAAATGCTAAGGAATATTTTGATTGTTTTATACCTTTTTGTATCTTGTGTAACTTCACTTGACATTCCTTTTATGCAGACACCCACCTTGAAGAGTCAGAACCACCACATACTTAGATATAAAGAAAAACTAGGAAGGCCAAACACTTGCCAAAAGTTAGGTTTTCAGGTTTTTGTTTTGTTTTGTTTTGTTTTGTTTTTTTTTCCTTTAAGAAATAGGTCTTTTGTCAAAGGTTCCACTTGAAGAAATGAACATTCCAGAAAAGTTCAAGAACTACTTCCAGATCTATAATCTTTCTCTCTGTGTAAGAACTACAACTTCTGGGCTAGTGCTACATTTTAAGGATTCCATTTTAACATCCAAATGTACTTCAGAAGGCATTTTGTTTGCTAAATCAAATGGCTGGTTCTCAGTTATGTTGAGACCCCCCTATTTACACAGTATTCTGAATTTAAATAGGTCTTAAAATGGAAATGCATTGCAATTAGCATAAATGAGAATCAAGTCCACTATAGCAGATATCTGTCTGAGTGAAATTGCAAGTAACAAAGGTTACACGCTTTAGTTCTGTGAATGCACAAAGAAACTTAATTATTAATTTAGGATTTGCAGAAAAACTACCCCAAACCCGACTAACACCAGTAGATGTCAGTGTTGGCATATGCCAATGTGTTTGCTAAAAGTCAAGTGTTCCATGTAATGGACATTTAAATTTACATACATATATGGATACTTGAATATATGAAACTGAGTGTTTTTCTTATTCTTTTGTATTTATATTACATATGTGAGCATTTATTGCATTCTGTGCTTGTAATTGCTAGTACAGTAACTATGTCAGTGAGAACTTAACTATTGTACTATAGAACAAGCTACAAGAAGAACAGCAAAGAACATAAATGTAACTTTACTCTCTGTTAAATAAAAATAATCATTATAATTTTGTATATAAATCCTTTTTAAGAGATAAATATGAATAGCTGTTGCTACTAATCTCTAAAATAGTTTTACCAGCTTGGTAGTAGCAATAGAGTCTTCAAATCTGAATTTATCTTTAGAGGTGCCAGGAACAAAGGAAATAGAGTTAGAACAGTTATTACAGGATTATATATATGCATATATAAACGTATCTATGACTTACTGTGTTCTGTAGAAGTGTTAACTGTTTTTGGAAGTTGAAACTGTAGATAGATAGGAAATTGGGATGTATAATTGCTTCAAACTACAACTTTCTAACTTTCTAAAGTGAAATATTCCTTTTGTGAGGTGTTTGACATAGGTAGGGGAAAAAAAAAAAAAAAGGGCAAACAAAAATTAGTCGGAATCCAATCCCCAGTAATCACAAAAGGTGCTGTTTAAAACCAACCAGACATTCAGAATTCAGTTCTCTTTGGCATTTAAGTATATCTGACTGTGAGCACAGAACTTGAGTGGTGTATTTGCCATGCAAGAAATTATGCATGTAATGCATTTGATACTAATTTCAAGCTTAGTGTTGTGTTTTTCTTGTGACTTCTATAATATGCTCCATGGACCTGATCATGAAGGTCTTCTTAAAAATATTTGGTGTGTGACTACAAAAATTAAAAGTTTGGCACCAGGTTTCCATTATATATTAAGTCATTTCAATCTTCAGTTTAGAAAAAAAAGTTTTATTCATAATTTATTTCTAATTTGATTTAAATTTTATTTAATTTCTGTGTCTTTAACAACCAGACTATTTCTATGCTGTTAATACCTGATGTAATCAGAGTAATTTGTTCATCTTTTATGTTGCTGCAGAATTTGTTATGAAGGAGTTCCTATTTCAGAGCAATTCCAGAATAATCAGACAGATGGCATTCACTTCCTTCCCACTCATACATCAAAAAGTCCAAGTGAATGCCGAAAAGTAGCTGAATATCATCTTAGAAAGCCACAGCTGCAACTGTTAGGAGAGAAAGTAAGAAAGAATTTTAATAAATGTGTGATATATATGCACAATCCTACAAATGAAGACACAAAATCTGGGGGGAAAAGAAGCTTGCGTTTTTTTTTTTTGTTGTTGTTGTTGTTTTGTTTTTTTTTTTTGAGCACACACACATATATACAGAATACCTTGGAAATAAAGTTCTGCTGATTTTTCAACATTTGACAATATGCAATATAAAAATGTATATGGAGTTTTTCCATCAATGGAGAGTGTGGTTCTGAAACCTCATGTGTCAGTTCTTAATTCCTCTGTGAAGTAATAAAATATGCTGATGTTCTAATTAATAACAAACAAAAACACTGAAAGAGCAAACCAGGCTGAGAAGGCCTGTACCTCTCAAGATTTCATTGTATTTGGTGGGGTTGTTTTTGACAAAATCATGTTTAGCAGGAAACGGCATTTTATAGCCTAATAGTTCAGATTCAGTACAGACATTTATAAACTGAGTTTATGTTAGTTGATAATTGAATTGTATTGGTTTTGAAGGTTTCCATTTATCCAGAAGCTTTAAAAAGGTTTTGGGCTCCAGCTCCACCAAAATTCTCTGCTCCAATTTCTTCATTAAAGGAGATTTTATTTCCTACATATGAGGTAAATATTTTAAATGTATTTTTATTGTTCCCATCTTTTGCAGAAATTTTTTCTACATTGTATTTGTTAAATGTAATAGTTGTATTTCATGCTGCTATCTTATTAACACTTCTGTGTACTGTAAGCACAGTATGTAAGTCCTTGTACAATTTGTAATAATATGTACTGAATAGTATTGTTTAATTTTAATTAAAATATTGTTTAATTTTAATTAAAATAATAAAGTTTCTGTTAGTAATTATTCTTAATTACCACTTGCTATTGCATTATCTTGCTTAATGTCTTTACATTTATATAGAATGCTACTTTTGCAGTTTTTCTTCTGCTGTGTTATGCTGGCAGTGATTTCTATTAAAATGTAATGAAGTATTTCTTATATTTAACAAAGTCTATTTTAGCAAATGCCAATGTTTTTGAATTTTTTAATGTTTTGAATAGAAAATCTGCACTTTGATAACATTATTGTGAGATTTGAGCTGTTCATGTAAAAAGGCATGCCTATTGTATGTGTATATTTGTAGCACTCTACACCTTCATATGGCAAAGATTACAGAAACTAGCGTTTCATGACCAGTTTACACTCTTGTGCAAGAGATAAAGGACACTTCTGCATGGATTAATTGACAGCAGAAATAACCTGACATAGTTCCTCATCTCCTACCCTCTTACTATGATGAGATTGAGAGCTGTGTTCTTGTTACTATATGGACTGTTGAGACCTGACATAAATTACCAAAGCTAAAGATAAAACCTTAGAGAATCAGGGAGCAATAATCAGTTTCTTCAGGTCTCTGCCCCTTTTGCACCATGTAATTCCTGATCACATTAAAGAACATGCTCCATCAGAAGCCTAGGATAAATGGCTTCTGTGATGTTGGTCTTGATCATTATGAATTGTTAGCTCAAATATGTCATAGGCTTTATTTATTTATCTGTTACTGTTTTCTATAGCTGACTAAAATAATAGTGGTGCACATATTCAAATATATTACTATTTCAGAGCAATGCTATTGAGGGTGTTGTATTTGAAGACTTTTTCACTGATTGTGAAGAAGAATTAGAAGCTGAGCAAGAAGATGATAATGATTTCTATGACTATGGACTGGTGTGTATTACAGTACAATTTTTTTCTTTTGTAACACTAAAAATTAAGATTAGCATAACAATTCATAATTTGAAGATCTAGTCAAAGGACTAAATATTTCTATATAGCTGACTTCTAGAAACAATTTTGTTAGATATTTGTTCATTTTTCAATAGTTAGAAAATGGTAAATCTCAGTTTTTGAAACTTGAGACTGTGCTTGGAAAGAGTCATTGCGTATTTTAAAGATGCTTCTTATTTTGCATTATTATAGCACTAGGTGGTGATTTAGGAGAGGGCCTAAATATAAATAACAGGTTTTTAGTAATATGACATATTGCAAAGGGGTGGCTTACTGGATATTCCATTATGCCCAGACATCTAAAAAACTTGCAGGAGTCAAGAAGCAGAACAAGGGAAAAGATGTTTCAAAGTGTGTGAATTTTTTATCTAGAATTTCTCTGAATGTGATATTATTAAATAATAGGTGAGCAGCAATTCTATGAAGGTGATTTGCAAGTGAAAGATTGAAGTGTGGCTCTAAGCTGCAGTGTGGGTCTTTCTAGTTACAGAATCCTGACTATCTCAGACACCATTGATCCAGTTCATGGAGGCGATGTAGGAAATGAGAGCCATAAGCTCCACAGAGAACCTGAAATGCCTAATGATGGTGTTCAGTAATACATGTTTATGTAGGATTACCTATTTCAAATGAATAGATCCAAGAGATGGAAGTGGGTAAATGCTTACCCAAATCCCGTGGGAAGTAAGACGAAAATATTTCTTTACCAGAGAATTTGAGGTACAGCTGAGTGTTCTGGTAGATAAAACACATCTGAAACCTTGGAACTGGCTGATGATGCTGGGGAGACCTCACCTGGAACTGAGGAAAACTAATGCCTGAGTAGATGTATTTGCAGCCAGAAATGGGCAAACTGAGGCTAGCATATTATTACTGTAGCTGAGCTCCCAGGTATAAATTAATGTTTGAAGGCACTATTTGGTATAAAAATCGGGACTTTGTCTGCAAGTTTGGACTAGTAGAGCAGTTAAGCTCTGCTGGATAATGTTTCCTATTTGAAGGTGAAACATACTGGGCAAGACATGCCTTTGTCCTTGAAAGAAGTTTTTTTAAATAATGACTATGACTGTCTGAGAATATGTTGTTCAAAAGTATGTGACTTGTAGATGACATGGAAGAGGAACAAAAAGATACATTCAGTTATGATAAAGGAACACTTGCTAGTTTGAACATTTCTTGCAGGAGCTGTCTAGAAATAATACGGAGAATCTTATTTAGTATGTCAAAAAGGAAGAAGGAAGATCAGCTTTGCACATCTCCTACATCCTCTGGCAGCAGCAACTTAAAATAGTCTTTTTTTTTTGGCTAAAAGTTGTTTAGAATTTTGTATCATGTTTGACTTCAGACACAAAGAGGCTATGGCTGTGTATGTAACTATAAAGTGATTCGGAATTGTCCAGCAGAGATGAAGAGTGCTTGTAGTCCTTTGTCTATAGGTTGACTGGGCCACTAAATACAATCATTGGAAGTAATAAAGTCTGCAGTTACTAAAAATATTATATTTTATTCCATATTTACTTGTGGACCTATTGGGTCCACATCTCTTCTACTGAAAAATAAAAACTTAGTATGGTACAAGTAGGTCTATTAATAACAACAATTAAAAACAGATGAAGCATAGCGTGCAGATTCTCCAGAAATTATGGTTGTGGTGATATTATGTGGCCATTTTTTTGTCTGGGATTCCCAAGAAAGGAATGTGTGTGTGACTAATGTTGTTTAATGCAGAGTGACTATGACACTTGTAAAAAGTGTCTGGCTTAAAACATGTTCATTGGAAAGACATCTCCATACATGCAATAAATTCACTAGGTGATCAACAGTATTGCATATACAGAGAGTGTTCTGAGATTGGAGATCTACAGCACGTATATAGAGCATGTCCACTGACTGTGCTTGCTCTTTAGTATTAATCTATATGAGCATGTTGAACATGTCTTGGATTTTTGAACATTTGGCAGTGGAATGTGCTTAAGGTATCCAGAAATCCAGACGAATGCAGTCCTTGCTTTACTCTGGCAATGGTGGGGTTGCTTTTTTTTTTTTTTTGGTGAAAATACAGATTTCTTTGGACGTTAGCTCTATTTTTGGCAGTCTCTGCTTTTAAAAGCAGAATGCATCTGAAAACTCTGCTTATATTAGGCTCAGACTAATTCAGATTTATTTTGCTTTTTGTTTATCTATAGACAAAAAGTTTACTGAGAAGATGCCAATCCTTGCCTGATTTTTCTGTCAGTGAGAGCTCAGAGGTATTATTTTATGTTTATTTTTATTTGTTCTTCAACAGTGATTTTATGGAAGGAATTCTTCCACTGAATTGAACTTAGTATTTTCGTATTAGATGCAAAAATGAGAGTCCCAAAGGTCTTTTTCAAGTGGACTGGTTACATTAAACAGGAGAACATAACTCAGCAATGAGAACCCCTCATAACTTTACAGGTGTTTGGATGGATATAAGTGTGAGTAGTCTGTACTCTAGCTAACCTGAAATAAGTGGAACAACGTATCTGAGTAAAGATTTGCAGTATCAGGTCCTTGGATTTCAGACATAACAGGGCATCAATATTGTTAGTTTTCCAACCTGTAAAGTGCTATGTACTTTTATGGCTATTGAAGGTATGTTAACTGTTTCACAAAATACATAAAGCAGCAGTAAACCATGCAAATTTTACAGTTGTATGAAGATGACCTTGATAGCATCATATAAGTAATATTTTATTAATAAATTTGATTTTGAGTAAGAATTTGAGTAGTATGTATTTATTTAAAACTTCTATATAGTCCATAAAGACCTGCTTATAATGTTGTGACCATGTTATTTTAAAGATGGACGTGAAGCACAGCAGCAGTTTGTATGCAGTGCTAATTAAAAGAATTTAAACACCAGATTTGCAATTTGAACTAAGCATTGATGCTTGATTTTTAAAATACTGTTTTCATGTTCAAATAGAAGTAGTCTTGTTGAATTCAGCTAGCAATCCTTTAGCAAAACTGCACATGGTTCACTAAAAGAATTTATCAAGTAACAGTTAAGTATTTATACAATTTGCAGTCAAACTAATTTGGTGATAAGTGACAGCTACTGATAAATACATGTAGTGATAAATGATAGCTTTACATTGAGTTTCAGCTTTTTAATAAATCAGTGTGAAGACTGATATTTTTTTTTTAATATAAATTTCCCAAAGAAAATTATCACACTTGTGACATTGAGATTTTTTTAAAATCTTTTCAGAACTTCACAAGGTATAATACATTACCACAAAGAATGGAAGATATTTGGTTACTTAAATAGAGTCCTTTAAATTATTATTAAAATAAAGCTGATGCAGTGTCTTTCTAATAAATATATATATTAAATAATTAGCAGATACCTGTAATCAAGCATTTAAAAAGTATTTCTTTGAGACTAATTAAAAATTATTCATAATTATTCAATACTTCATTTATATTTTCATTTATTTAATTTTTTACTAACAAGTGTTTCCCTCTGTAAATTTCAGGCAGTGTTCATGAAGTTACGTGTTAATTTCTTTGACAAAGATGTGTTATGCTTAGTATTATGCAAGTTACTGAACTGGAATTAACAAAAAGACTGAGAAGCAATGCATTTGTTATTGCCAATAGTACTTGCTTAATAAGTAATAAGAATTAAACACCAGCAGATAACAGTTATTCTTTTGGTTTTGATTTAATCAGGCGATTCAGGGATGGGAGCACAAAATATGAGGGTGTTTAATTCAGTTCAGATTTTAACTGTGTTTCCATATGATATAATTGTACTTCCAAACATTATACAGAGTCTTCCTGTCTTTTATTCTGAGTTCATGCATATGTCAGCTCATCTTTTTTTAAATGTCATCAGCAGTGGCATACATTTTCAATTTTAAAATTTCTTTCCTACAAGGACTGTGTGTATATAATTCAAATTTCTTGTGATACTTTTTAGAGAAGATTGATTTTAGCTGTTTATCAGCTTCAGATAACTTTGAATTAATGTTTCAGATCTCTTTGCTTTGACACGTATCCTGAGGTATGCAGATCCTTTTTCCTATTAAGTACTGTAATTTTTTTTTCAACAGTGTAGTCCTCACATTGCTCTTTTTTTTCCCCCTTTACAATTTTATATAAAATAAAATCCAGTCCATTAAAACTAAGGAAATGTGATATACAAATCTTATTTCAAATGAACATCTAAATAAATTAAGTTTCCTTTTTTTATCAGACAAGTTTGATTAAAAGATCAGTCTCAGCTCTGGAGCTGACTGCTTTCAAAGATAAAACTACGTTAAATATGTCAGCTAATTTTAAAACCAGCATGAGAGAGTTGAAGATTATGAAGCAACGGATAGCTGAGCCAGAAGTTGAGACAGAGACTGGGAAAAGCTCCCCTACCAAGCATCTATTGAATCAAATCTGTGATGATCCTCAGTCAATGAAGACAGACATACCAGTAGCAAAAAATCCTACTTTGACTGGACAAGAGGATAGTGAGAATGACATTTTTCTTGTGGAGCGACCTCAAAAGGCTGGGATTAAATGCGCTGTTTTCACAAGAAGAAAGAAAAGAAAGAAATCGAAGAAAATAATAAACTCTAGAAAATTAGAAGCTGTGATTAAGAAATTAAGTCAACCCCCAAGGATTCTTAAAAGGTTTTCTTTAATGAATGTGTATTGCCTTTTTAAAGAATGTATTTTAATTTGTAGCCGTGTTATCTAATTACAGGTTTTATCTTTTTTAATAATAAGTATTGCTCTGAAATTAAGTAATAATAATTTAATTATTTAGGAATAGTATGTATTTTTTAATGCAAAAAAATACATACTGCTCAGGTATCTTTGGGACATTTAGTGTGTACTGTACTTTAAACAGAAATGGCGTTGCTTCATGCAACAAGAGAAGAAGTTTTATCTAAGTATAAATGCATGATTAAAATAGTCAAACTTCTTTCTTCTGAAAGACAAGGGGGAAATTCTAAGTTTCTAGGAAATGGAAATGCTAGGCTGGACTAACCACTGTACCATGAATTTAATAGATTACATCAAACAAGTAGTTTGCTTTTTAACTTCTGTCTTCATGTATCACTCTAAATATTTTTCTAGTGAATGCTTATTATTTACATACTTCAGATAAGGGATACCTTAGAAAATATTCAAGTATTAAACGAAAAGAAATTAATGTTCTTACTAGTTTTTTGGTATTTCTTAATACTTACTCTTTGAAGTGTGACCTGCAAAAAAACCCCAAAGGGTTTGTGTGCAGTCATATGTTGTGGAGTCATATGTAATGCATTCACATTGTACTTACACTGATGCTCAGACCTGGTTCTTCAGGCCAGTTTTCCATTCAGCTTCTCATTTTTTCTGCTTTTAGGCACCCTTCAGTAGGTTTATTCTTAAGAAAATCAGAGATAGGTAAATGGTGTGATATACAGGTATAGTGAGCTGTGACTAAGGCAGAAGATGGCCTTTTTCCAAAGTCTTGTTTTAGACAGGGGTATGGTATGTTCTTTGCTAAGGGTTTCATACCAGTTTTGCTAAAGCAAGGGGATTTCATCTATGTAATATTTTGCATGTCATTCATGCGTGGGCCTGCTGCATTTTTTATTTAAATTATTATTTTTTTCCCCCTAGTAGGATCTTTATGTATAAAATACTATAAATATTAGGTACATAATATTTTATTTATTTATATATACACACACACACACGCACACACACATATATATATATATAAATAAAATTTCTCTATATTCCTTTTTGGTATTTGCTTCTGTGTTAGCAAGGCTGGTATTATTTGTGATAAAGATCAAGCGTTTCTGTTAGACACTTCTGTTTCTTTAGCTTTCATGTCTCAAAGCAGTTGTTGATGTTGAACATTTGTGAAGATTCTCATCTTGGAAGCTATGAGTTTTCCCAGATTATAATTTTGGAAATGTCCTTGTAAATTCAAGTGCCTTTTTTCACCTCTGGGTGGTGTTTCTTCTGTTTATATTCTTGTGGCCTCTTCCCAATATCATTGGGATATATCACTGATATATCCATCCATCTAGGACCTTTAGCCAGGCTGGTAATTGTCCGCTTTGAAACATTGTCCTTTCTTAGGTTTAGTATTCTCCTTGTAAACCTAATTTAGAAGCTTTTGAAGGAAATAAGCATGCAACTGTGAATAAGTGTGAAATGTTCTGGGAACATGAATAATTCAGAACAATTTTGCTTACCTGCCACTTCAATAATGTTTTTTTATAAATGACTGATGACTTAAAAAATTGTCATTAACAAGAGAGCTAACAGTAGGGTTTTGAATAGTTGTTGACTGACAGATTGCAATTTGATATTGTTAATATATCTGTGAACCTTTAGTTAATTTAAATATATTTTTCCTCAGGTCTGTGTCTCTGGGAAGGCTTCCTATTCATGATAAATTCTGTATAAAGGTGTCTTCAGCAGTCAAACAGTATGGGAGCCTCAGCATCCCTTGTTTATTAGATTTTGAGAAGTTTGCAAAAGTGAGGGGTGGAATTCCAAAAGAAACATCTGCTCGCATGTGGGTCAGTGGAATATGGAACTGCTGGTTTGATGAAACTTTCCCTCCTGTTGGGACTGCTTCTGAGGAGAAGGATACTGAATTATTAAAAGGAACTAAGGTGGTGGACTCTCAAGCAGAAAATCTACAAATAGAATTAACTGACTCAATACGACCTGATCTTCTTGATGGTGCAGGAGTTAGTATTGAAGATTTAGAAGAAGAAGTAAAAAGACTGACTGAGCTAATAGAAAAGGAAGAACATCCTTCAGCTTTTCACTACTGCAGACGTGGAGCAATACAAAGAAAGTTAGGCAAGTTAAAATCAGCTATGGATGACTTGGAAAAAGTAAGTCTAACACCATGTTTTACTTCTATCAAGCACTTTTTTTTTTAACTGATTGTCTGAGTTCTTCAACAGCTGAAGAACTATAAGCAGAAGAGATAACTAGCTGAATGCTGCCACCTTTTACCTTTGTATGACAGCATGATGCAAGTTGAGTGCTGCAGGAATGAAGATGCAGAGTCTTAATAAACTGTGTTTATTTACCCTAGTGTTCTCCAAGCACCATAATGTTTCTTTGGAGACCCTTGCTCAGGATACAACACTTGTAAATGGAGTTTGAGATAGTATAGACAAAAAGGACAGAAAGTCTTTTGCTTCATGTTTTGTTACTGGCAAAGCTAACAAATATATTTCTAATTTCTGCAAAAGCATAGTGAGCAAACAAATTGGAAAGTAATCTATTTCCTGTTTATATTTAAACTATCGTTTGACAGAAAGATTTTATACAATAATACTAGTGTTTTCCTATGTATGTTTATTTTTTCAACACTTTTAAGTTCCCTTTATAGTGCTACAAACCTGCCATTGCTTCTGCCCAAGACCCTGCACAACTACAAAGAAACAACCAAAACAGAATAAAAACATTGCTGAAAAGAATCGGAAATGAAAAGAGTAATTTTTAAGTCTATAATTTAAATGTGGAAGCTGTAAAAACTTTTAAAGGCATCCTGTAAGCAATGGTATAGTTCTGTATGCTTGTAAAACCTGAGTAGAGAAGTAATGTGTTGTACTTTGGGTATAGTATTTTCATTGTCATTTAACATCTCTATTACACACAGCTAGTCATAACCGGTTTGAGACCCCAAAGTGCTTTATCCTAGATGTGACATTGTACAGCAAAAGATGTCCTTCTTTCCTTGAACAGTGACTTGGCTTTTAACACAGCATTTGGTGTTCGGAGAAGCAATCCTCAGCAGCTGCTTTGCAGTTTATGATCCTTGTAGTGGATTGCTTGATAATGCAAGATTGAACCAGATCTTTTGTGTTGATGTTGCTCTGTGGGAGTAGAACACCATCAATCTGACAGTGTCCCTTAAAACAATCCTAATAATAAGCACCATTAAATAGTGTAAATAGCATTTATTTTGATAAAATGCAAAGGTCAGACAGCTGGAATATTTGGAAATGTGCAGAGCAATGAAACAAATGAAGTACAAACCAGCTTGGCTTCATGTTGGTTTCTGCATTCCTTTCAGCTAAGAGTTTCAAGCTGCAATAAATTTTAAGGAGGCTCACAGTGTGTCCTGCAGTGAGATCCACCCTTCAGATTTTACTTTATTTCTAGAGTTTGCCTTTTCCAAAATGTCTTAGGGTGAAATTTCCTTTAATAACACCATTTCTCTTAATGCTTCTCTTGGGGATGAATCTGTATTTTTTCATCTTTAATAGGACATAGGTACCCATTTTATGCATCTGCAATCTGTAAATATTACCTTCCAAAGTTCATAAATTATCTGACCAGAAAATTGACCATATTAATAGAAACTCAGTTATTATCATGTGTCTTTTTTATTCATCCCAAGCTTTAGAAACAGACTGTCAAGGATCTGGAAGGCTAAAAATTCCACACCCTGGCAAAGTGCTTCACTGACCAATGGGCCAATATCAACAATCAAAATTGCTTGCCATTGCTATTGCATATTTTAGTGAAAACATTATTGACTTTTCTCTTTGATTGAACCCAATCCCTATGTAGTTTATGGGTCCTAGAAATAGCTTATAGACCAAAATTTGAGAATTACTGTTGTAGCTGAACAGTCTCAGATTTGTGCCAGTCTCTATATTTATTTCCATATGGCTGTTAAGTGTGTGTTATATGCATAGTGAATATATGTGAAATATCTTATTTGATTGATAGTACTTGTCAAGTGATTTTTGTTAGAGAATGTTAGGTGCTTTCTATAGGAATCATAACAACATGGTCTGAAAAGCTGTTTCCTTTTTCACAGGGGCAAGTTAATTATTTCTTACTTTCAAATAGAAGAGCAATGAACAAGATTGTTTCTAAGCATCTCGTCCCCGGGATTCTCCTATAACTAATTCTGACTTCTAGAAATAGTTTAGATAACTATTTTAAAGAGATAATGAAAAATGGTAATATACTAGCTGATTAATATTTTGTGCTAAATATTCTGGTAACTTGGACTCTGATTCTGTTTATGTGTAAGTACGTGATGCTTTTAAATAAGTGATGTTAGTAAAATTTTTCAGATTTTTAGGTTAAATATAAGTTGGTCAGTCTAGGAATTTTCTTAAAAAATATAATAATAATTTTGGTGCAAAAATTTTCTCATTTCCTGTGTACTATTGTTAGCACATTTAAGAAGTTCCTTCTGCAATATAAGTTATTTATTTTGTTTATAGGCTATAAGCTTAGAACCACTACTGCTTGATGCTTACTGGCATAGACATTTGATTTACCTCTTTCAAGACAGAATTTCTGCTGCTTTAAATGACCTGCATTTTATAACTAAATGGAACAAAAATAAAGCAGGTAAGTATCTATTGAAGTGTAACTTAACAGTTAATTTTTAATAGTGTTTTTTCTCTAGAGCATTTGGCTCTAGCTCTGCAAATGTTTTGGTATGTATTTAGCCCTACATCAGTTATTTTATCCGTATTATAAAAAGATTATAAAGCAGACATGAATCTTCAAAAGCTAGGGACAGAAGATGAGTTTCTAAGGTGAAAATAAGTACTTAATTTTAGTCGTTTTTTTAAAAAAAAAAAATTTAAAAAATAAATTTAAAAAAATAAAGAAAAAAAGGAGGACTGGTGGAAATTATATCCATTAATGTGGACAGTGTGCTGTTGTGCTTTAGTCAGTCCTGTTCTGCTATAACCTTAAAACTGGGAAGGAGCTTAACCGGAAAGATACTGCTTGTTTGACAGATCAGGCCCTGCAGGTCAGTGAAAATGATTAATTCCGCTTTACCTGGTTGTGATGCTGTGCCTCCAATACTGTGTCCTGTGTTGGAACTCCTGGTATGAGAGGCAAGCTAGAGAAAGTCCGTTGGAAAGCCATTAAGATGGTCAGGGGTCTGGAGCATAAGTTGTGTAAGGAAAGGCTGGGGGAGATGAGTTACGTAGCCTGGAGAGGGTAAGGCTAAGAGGGAAATCTGTCCTGAGCTACGTAATGGTTGGTAACCAAGAAGACAGAGTCACTCTCTGCTGAGGTATGCACAGCAAAACAGGAGGCAGCTGTCACATATTGCAACAAAGGAAATTTCAACTGGAGGTGGGCTTGGAAGGCACCTTCCCCTGGCTTCTTCCACTGCCCCTATTTTATTTATTGCTGAGCAAGACCTTATATGGCATGGAATATGGAATACCCCTTTGGCTGACTTAGATAAGCTGTCCCAGCAGTTCTGTTGCTCAGATTAAAACACAACTTCCTGTCCTTTTGTATAATCTACTGTTCTATTTCTACTGCTTGTGTTAGTTACCATGTAAGGGAGAGATTACTTACTGTTTTGGACTGCTAAATAGTGACTTTTATATTTTGTGTGGTTGTTTCAGATACATACCTGTCAATGGCTGAAATTTACAGGAAACGGGGTGATAATACATTGGCAATCATCAGTTATAGCTCTGCAATACAATGCAGCCCTACAGATGATGACATTTATTTTAGGAGAGCTGAGCTGTATTTTGAGGAAAATGAATTGTTATTGGCTATGGATGATTATGCCAAAGTAAGTTCACTTTTTTGTATTGATACAATAATGTGGTAACTTTGTATAACTTTAATAAAAATAAACTGTACTTGGATATGTATGGTAAGTAGCTTAGAGAACAAATAAATTATGTTTAAAAAAAATCAGTGCCATGGAAATAAGTAATTTCTGTTACTCCTGCCACCTAATTTAGTAACTTACTGAATGTCTACAATTTATCAGCCACTAGTAAGCTTGCATCACTACATTTTTTTATTTCACTTTACATCTAATGGAAATTACCATAGACATTAAAGAAAAAGGGAATAAAAAATAAAATCTGATAATAAAAGTATATATTATTTTTATGCTTGGTTAACAATTTCAGTCATTAGAAATAATTAGAAATCACATCATATACTTCTTTATCTTTTTCATTATAGTGTTTTCAGTATAACCCAAGAAGAACAGATGCGCTTATGAAACATGGAATATATTTGTTTGACTGTTCAATTTTGACTACAGCTATTCAGGATTTTACAGCTGTGATCAAGGAAGACCCCAGCAATGCTCAGGCGAGGTGGAATATGTAGTTTGACAAAAGTATTTAAGTTTTAAGTGGTTTATTAAAATAATATTAATATGTAAAAGACTGATTATGCATTAAACAGTAATAAAGCAATTGTGTTTCCAAAGAGGTGTCTAATAGATATAGAATAAGACTTCTAGGCCATGGTATCCATTGGGGCATCTTTGTATTGCTTTAATGATTTTGGATTAGTCCCTAGACCTTAATTTAGTTAAGCACAGAACCGCATGCTCAGATCCCACTGGAGTAATGCAAATATAGAGTCAGCTGGACTTAAGCATGTGTGTATGTGCTTTGCCCTAAAGGGCTGGATTTAAATACATGCTCAAAGTGAAGAATGCCCTTAAGGATTACATAATTCTATGCCTAATTGCCATTGGTTGCCTTGACACTTCTGTCTTAGCATTATGCTGAATTAGCTGAATTAATGTTTTCTGTGAAAAAATTGAATTATGAGTGAGAAGCTTCTTTATTTTTTAATTATAATGATGATTTTGAGGTTGGCCTTACAAAGACTGAAAAAAATTTGTGATTTCCCTGCTAGAAAATATCACTTCTTTTTAATATTATTCTGCAAAGATTTACATTCTTTTTATACTCTAATTTGTATTCATGAATATAGATGTAAAATAAAAATAAAAGCAAATATTCAACACTGGGTTACGATACCTAAATTTAGGTGTCAGCTTGCTGTGTCCATGGGATGTGTCTGAGCAGCAATTATTGCCAAGGACAATATAATCCATACAGTTAGTAGACTCTAGGTAGACTGAATATAGACTCTTCTATAAAGCCTAGAGAGCTGTTTAGCTAAACAGCCAGTAAGCGGATATTTTTGGTTGAACTGAATTGCTCTCATCTCACTGGATTAGATCTTCATCAACTGTAATGGGAAGTCATACACCTAACATGTTATAGACATCTACAAATACACATCTAAGTTCAGATCTTTTATTCTGGAACAGATTCCCATCCAAACTGAATAGAAATTCCTAGGGAAAGAAACTATGTGTGTCTTCTACCTGTCACTCCGTTTCCTTCATCGCAGGGAACCATAGAATCACACAAAGCTTTTTTATGACATTAGTTTCCCATGCTACTAAAGAAATTTACAGATGCTCCTTAAAACTCTGAAATAAAATCTTGAAGCAACATAAAGATTCATTTGGCTTCCTGAAATCTGCTAGTTCATTGAGGTTCACATGTTAATGAGTGGGCTTTGTGAAGCATGTGATTTAAATTCTTGAGGAATTTATTTTACTGTGTTAGATTTAAAAAGGAATACTATATATTTAGCATAATAACTGCATAGAAGTGGGATGTGACATAAGACCTGCTTAATAAGTGAAAGCTATCTTCAGTAATACAAAAATATTTTATATATTAAATTTCACATTGATAAAATAATTTTACAGCCATTGCTGTCTATTAGCAATTTTTCACCTGTGCTTGTGATTTATCCTGTTTAAATATATTGCTAGCTTCCTGAATTTGAGGGAGGAATAGTGTAAAAAATAGGATATGATTTTTTAAACTTGTCTGTTTAAAATAAATATTGAAGAATAGAATGGAAGTTTTCAGAAAGCCTAATAGTAGTAAGGGCAGTTTTATGTTTTTTCTTTTAAATGAGATTTAACAAAATCTGATATTTCCCATACAGAAACTGCTGCACCAATAGACTATGGAATTTAGAGAGAGTTCCATTCAACTCTGATGCCCAAAGCTGATACAGCGTTCTATTGTACTGAACTTGATTTATGCAAGTGCAGTGATCTGCCTATGTGGTATAGATTACAGGACTTTGTTCCTTCAGACTTCCTTTATTAAATTCAGAAGTAAAATTGAATGTTTATTTTGTTTTTCAACATTTTTTTCCTGAATAATTACTTCCAGGGCTGCATGACAAAAACAATGGAAGAACTCTTGATAATTAAGTTGACTCAACCTGTTAATGTTATAGATAGTAGCCTATGACTTCACAGTGACTTCATTTTGTAGGTATATTTTTCTAAGGGAAATTATATTTAAAGAGAAACTTTCTTCTTTATTAGGCTGTATCGAGGAAGAGCATATGCTAAGCAGCAGCAGTATAGAAATGCAATCCAAGACTTAGCAGCAGCGATTCTTCTGGACCCTTCTTGTTGGTTAGCATTCTACTATAGAGGTTGCATACTACGACAGATTGATCCAAAAAGAGCTATGCAGGACTTCAGTGTTTCTGGTATTGTTTGTTTCTCTTAGTGCTGTATAGGTTTATCATTAAAAAGAGGAATGACCATTCACCAGTAATTACTATACTGTAATATAAGACAGATATTTCATGTTTCAAATATTGATATGTATGGTTGTCCTTCAGTGTTTGGTAATAACTTGCTCCCATTCATTTCTATTAAGTTTGCTATTAGACGTTGATTCTTGCTGCTGTAGTTACTCTTCAGTTATTGTGCCTCTGCTTCCTAAGCTTTTCTGCTTCACTTTTAACAATTCAAGTGGGTGTAGTTGAGAATTATATATATGTCTTGAAGGTATTTTGTGCCATATTGAACAGTTTCTATTATGATCTGTTATGTTATGGCTTATCTATGATATTTTATAAACTCTGAGAAAACTAGAGTAAAAAGTAAAGCAAATAAACTGCATGGAGTAACTGAAATGTATGTGAATATCTGAACAGCTGATTTTTATTCTGCCTCTCCCACAGTACTCATCAATGATACTCGAGAAAATTTATATTCTTTTCTTCATCGTGGCATCGTTTACTCAGAACAGCGTCAATGGTCACTTGCAATCTGTGATTTTGAAAGTGTCCTAGCTTTGGACAGGTGATTGGATTTGAGAATTTTAATATATTTTGTTTATATTCTGATCACTTGGGGGTATTAAAAATACTAATAAAAGAAAGTAGAATAAAAACTGTTATTCAGCAAATGGACTGAAACCATAATGTCTTCTTTTAGTATCTTTTGCCTCATTTACTACAGTATGAGTGTAATAAAAATAATTATTAATGTATTTAAAAATTAAATTTTATTTTGCCTTACATGGCATCTTGACAAATAAATTATTCAGGTTTGGAAGACAAAAGATGGAAGTGAAGTCCTAATTAAATTTGACTACTCATGCCGAAATAATTTAATTAGTCTTTTGGGAGGGGATCTGTCCACAATGCAGTTAAAAAGTCAAACTATTTTTTTTTTTTCCAAAAGAAAATGTTACCATGTTTTCTTTAACAAAAAACAATAAATGATGTCCCAGAAATATTTTCTTTTTTAAAAAAAGCTATTTTTGGTCCTTGATAGTTGGTGACTGAAGTTGATGTTTCTCTGAATTGCATTTCTTCCTACCACTTAAAAATACTTCAGAAACAGATTGTGTCTGTAGCAGCTCTGCCATGCAAATGATCCTACAATATGCAACAAGCCTCCTATACCAGTTAGCTGCATTAATTATGTTACGCTGACAGTACTGAGTTCTTGTTCAGCCTTGGGCACCCTCAACAGTCCTGTCTTGAGCAAAGGCTTCCATTCCAATCTGTGGTAGACCTAAAGACCCCTCAGCTCTTCCATTGTATTGGCTCTGCTATAGGAAGTCTTGAACTTTGTCTAGAAACAGTTTGTAAGAGTAGGCTGCACAAGATATTGCAGATCCTGGAAACCCAGATCTCCTTAGCAGCTAGCCAAGCGAAATGACAGAAAATAAGGGAGCAGGCTAGGTGGAAAACCTGTAAGCTTTGTCAGTGTTTTAAAATGACAATGTGTTTTTAGTTTTGAAGAATTCAGTATTTCTTGGTGTATTCAGTATATACAAGATTATGAGCTAACTCTGTTTCTAGTCCAGCTTCTGCAGCAGAGACTTCTCATCATTTCTTCACAATTCATATTTAGAGTACTGTTTTTGGTGATCAGAGAGCCTCTAGTATGCGGCTGAACATCACAAGCTACTGAAATGGTGTTTTTTAATGAGCTATCTCCTCTGCTGGCAATTACAGTTCTTCAGCTCAGTGTGATCACAAAATAGATGTGTGGTAAATGTCATAAAAGTAGATTAAGACTCTAAGTTGTGGTTGATACAATGACGTATTTCATGCAATAACAAAAGGAAAAAAATTCTGTTTTTAGCTCTGTCGTCTTTGCTTACCTAAATATTGGCTTGATACAGCTGTTGCATCTTGATCAATACTATGAAGCTATTCAACAGTTTACTAATGTCATTGAAATTGATCCTCTCAATGTTCAAGCCTATGTAGGCAGAGCACAAGCATTTCATAAGGTAATACATTCCTTTTGTTTTTGTTTGACACTTACTTAATTTATAGTTTGTTTATATTTATGGTTGTTGTATTTTAATACTTAAGCCTTGGTGCTATACTGATGTTAGAACCTGTTTATAACTATACGTTTCAAGTAGTCCTTGTCACCATAATACAAATACATACATTGCAATTGTAAAATATTGTTGGCATGTAATGCAATGACACAATATTTCAAGTGTCATTTTATCTTTTCTGCATCTGTATACATCTAATCTGAACTTTAATAAATTTTTTAAAAATATGTTTTTAAAAGTATTTTTTAAAGTATGTATTCTTTAAATACAGAAAATCACATTTTGAAATACAGTGTTTTCTAAAGGGAATTTTCTTGAAAATAGTCATTTTTCAGGAAACCCATATTTTCTTCTCCATAAATGGGAGTGAAAATATTTTCAATATTTTAATTTACTGTGAAACAGAATGTGTTCTGCTTCTGCATGGGATTCGAGAACAGTTTCTGCTAGCAGTTGTTTTTGAGACCTTCTCAGCAGTTCAAGGAATGGAGTATTCAATGTGACCTAATTTCTGTAGAGTTCATTGGGAGAATTCAAACAACTGTTGTGTCTTACAGTGCTTAATTTGTTTTCAAAATGTTATGAGAAATTGCTTACACTGTTCATTTTCTGCCACTACTAAAGGAAATGGCTTTTAACTCAGAGTCCATCTAAGTGGATTGGTGATATTCTTTTTTTTTGACACTGTCTTTAAGAACTTGTGCCTGATAGTTTATATTGGAGGTCATTCACTAATGTTCAGGTTGCTTTTGTAGGGTTTTTTGTTTGTTTGTTTGTTAGTTGGTTTTTTTTTTTTTTTTAATTTCAATGTGAAGCAGTAAAATAAAGCTCAGTACGTGCATTCCATCAATGCTGTTCTTTAATGAGAGCTCCAGTTAGCAGCTATCCCAGCTGGATGAATCAGTCCTTGGGATCTTCATTGTAATGATCTCCTTTCTTCTCAGCATCTGAAACAGTGAATGGGACCACAGGCATAGACACTTGAAAAATAAATGCAGATTCATTACAACAATGAAAATTCATCAGGACATATGTGCAGGTGGATCTAATGACCTAATCTCCTGCCCAATAGTCCAGACTCTTTTTTGAATTTTGGAAAAGTAGAGAGATCTGCCCTGTGGGAGAGTATAGAAATATGTAGGGTAAATGCTTCAGACCTTCATTGAAAGCATGTTGAGCTCCTTTACAGAGGGTGTATGTGCCTTGTGAGTTGTTACCATGTGGATATTACATCCTGCAGAACCACATTTACAGAATTAGTAAATGTATCTCCAAATTGTATTCATATTGGCAATTAAATTGCTGTTTTTTTTCTTTCTAAATTACAGATTAATAATTTACCAAATGCTGTGAAGGATATAAACCGAGCCATTCATCTTTATCCAAATAAATCCCAACTTTGCATATTAAGGTATGAAAGTGATTAGTTGAGAACTTCACAGATATTTCACTTTAAAAAATAAGAAATCAAATTGGAATGCTGTTGGTATGTAGCCTTGTATTCTTGAAACTTGCTCTGAATCAGTTTTTTTAAATGTAGTATTTCATAGCGTTTTAAAACCTGAAGAATTTTATCTGCATAGTATCACCCAACTATTGTTATCATTACCTTGGAGGGAGAAATATTGTTTTATAGACAGGATTCTGCTCTTTGAGGTACATATAGTTTCTGGGGAAAAAGAAGTAAATAGTTGCCATGACAAAAAAGCAAGTCTGAACTTTAAAAAAAATCAATAATTTTAAATGTTTTCCCCAAGTGAATGTACCCTTCACTGATTTGTCTGCAGAATCTAAGTAATGCAAAGAATGTGAAGGATTGTGTCAAGGCCAATTTAGATTCAAACTATTCTTCTTCCACATCTTCAGCCCAGTGAGAAGTAGTGACCTTTACCAAGACTAAAAAATAAATTACTAAATAAAGCTTTTTCCTTCCCTGAAAAGCCATAAGAACTAAGGAGGAAATGCTAGGCTATTACTCCTCAGGCATAGTAGGACCATTAGTTACTATGTTCCAGTCTATAATACTGTATTTTCCAAATTTTCAGACTGAGTTTGCTCAGCTTGTCTCTGAGTGTGGTTTGACTAGCATAACCTCTTCTATGATGCCAGTATCCGAAGAGGCAAAAAATTGTCCTTGAAAACATAATGTATCGATCAGCTATCAGTCTGTGGTGGATTTTAGAAACAGTGTTGAGGTTATTATTGCAGTTCTTGAGATTGTAAGGATTGCTACCTCTGGAATCCAATAAAAATGTATTTTTTAGCTCCTACAAAAAGGAGAGAAAAAAATAAAAATTTGACAGATATTTGTGTTGAAAAAAAGGAAAAAATTTGGATGTTTTTATTGGAAGACATTATTTTTCCTTTTTCTCCTTTTGTACTAATGCAAACATATTTCGGTAGTATTTGCACTTTGAAACAAAAGCCTGGAAATAGTTTTACTAATTACATCCAACAAATATTTCATTACAGGGGAAATTATTTAATGGAGTTGGAGAAATATGAGCTGGCAGGTTTATGTATTCGCCAACTTGCAGAAATGGATGAAGGTATCATCAGTTTGCCATCAATTTCCGTAGATAGTTGTGAATCATGGCAACAGTCTGTAACTAAGGAATTGTTAAAAAAAAAATTCAAGCATGCAAATAGGTTAGATACCATGAGTCAGCTAAAATATAGGAACTCATTATCTGAAGTATTTTGTTTGTATGTCTGAAGCCTTTAAAGGCAATAATAGTGTATACTATTGTGTGTACTATCACCTGTGATTTCAGAATTTCCTTTACCTTTTCAGTTCTTGTTGTTTTTTATTTCTACCTTTCAATATCAGTAATTTCTGCTTTAAAGGAATATTGAGTAAGGATTTTGTTCTGTGCTGTGTACAGTCTTTCCTAACAAAATATCAAATAGCTTTAGAACTGAACCTTCCCAGAGTGTTTGAACAGTAAAAATGTTGCAGTATAGTAGTTCCTTGTTATGTGCTGGGCAGTCCTGAAGCTCTGGGTGAATCCGTATGAATAGCCACAGTGTAAGAGATTAATTTCCTGTCTCTGGTAGTGACCAAGAGCTGGATACACAGGGCATAAGAATATAAAAACAAAGGAGGCATATGGTGATATTTCCACAGAGCAAAGCCTTCTTACATGTGGGGAGAGGAAGGTAAATATTTGCAGATGTTTAGTAATCAAAATACACTTATTGATAAATGCCTGTTCAACTTCAGACTTTTGTAGGAACTTTGTTTACATTTATATTTGTATGGATGTTAAAACAAGCTTTGATACTCCAAATATTTTAATAGAATTTTAAAGTTTGCATGTCATTTAAAGGTATTTTATATTGGAGAACATGTGAGTTACAGTGAGAGAGATTATTGTTTTTCATGGTGATTTCCTTCCAGAATCCTTTACGCCTCAGCCTGTTCAGCAAGCACTCATTCAGTCATTTTGTCAAAATCATGATGAGGCCATAGAATGCTTGCGTGAAGCTACTGCAACTCAGCCTGAGCCTTCAGTGTTTGTTATTTTAGGAAAAATACAAATGAAAGCCAAGAAACCTAAGGTTAAGAAAGTTTACATTATGTATATATATAAGTCAAGTAAGATAATGTTTTTCTTTCTGTATTCTTTTAATATTTTATGAATTGTGCTAGTATATAAATAAACCTTCAGAGTACCTCATTGTTTAAATTTTAAGATCTGAGAAAGAATTTTCAGCAGCAGCACTAATAGTTCAGCATAAATTAGTCAATTTTAGTTTTAATATATTTAAGATGATCAATTGAAAGATACAATTATATAGATTGAGGTCCATTATATATAATAATTTTGCTTCTTTTCAAATAAAATAATACAGAAGTATGTATAGTATTTTTTATCTAATAAAGTGCAGTACAAAAGTTTAATTCATGTATGTGAGCTGAATATATAATGTATAGTAACAGGTATTTTCTCAAAATTGTGAATAACCATATGTCATAGGGTTTAATCAATATTGTCACTCCTCTGAGTCCTACTGTTAGCCAATTATTTGAGACCTGCAGAATTGTTGAAATTGGCAGTAAGGATTAGTAGTTTCTTTTTGTACAGTCCTATTTTTTAATACAAAATATGCAGAGCCCTGTTTCCCTAAACACAATAGCAGCAAGCGACAGGTATATCCATAAGACCTTGAAGCTACT
>NW_010293320.1:0-853 GCF_000700745.2 Antrostomus carolinensis
GAGCAAAATGGGTCAAGATTTCGGGCCAACACTCTGGACTTTCTGCAGATCGTCAAGGTTTGGGGTCTGTGGCCAATATTTGGGTCAAACAATTGAGATTTGGGGCAAAACCAGTCAAGATATAGGGATAATTGTTGATATTTGGAGCACTAATGGTCAAGGTTTGGGGCAAAAGGTTGAGATTTGGTGCAATTGGTTGAGATGTGGTTGAATAATGGTGGAGATTTAGTCCAGACTATTGAGATTTGATTAAGAGAGTTGGGGACAACTCCCAGAGCACGGTCATGCTGCAGATGAACAACCTCAGGGCCGACGACACGGCCACCTACTACTGCGCCAAAGATGCTGATAGTGGTGGGGGGACACGACACGGCCACCTACTACTGCGCCAAAGATGCTGATAGTGGTGGTGGCACCCAACCCATCACCCCACCCAGATCCTTGACCAAACCTCAACCCTTTGACACAAACTTTGTCCATTCTCCTCAAAACATGACCCTTTTTGCTCCAAATCTCAACCACGTGCAGCAAATCTCAAGTGTTTGGACCAAATCTCAACCATTTTGGCCCAAACCTTGATCATTTTTCCCTCAAACCTCAGGAGTCTGTGGCAAATCTTGATTTTTTTGATCAAATCTCAACTATTTTTGCAGTGAATTTTGAATGTTTGCCCCAAATCTCAACCATGTGCTGCAAAACTTGAACCTTTTTGCCCCAAATCAAAGCTATTGTCCCCAAACTTCCATCCTCTGCAGCAAATCTTGACTGTTGGCCCCAAATCTTGACCCAATTTGCTCCAAATCTTAACCATTTGCCCCTAATCTTGGCTAAGTTTTCCCAAATCTACACTCTT
>NW_010293321.1:0-12387 GCF_000700745.2 Antrostomus carolinensis
AGTTTGCCCAGCAGTTCCCTGTTTAACCAAGAAAAAACCCCCCTGGAGGCCTTCCTGTGTAATCTCATTTAGGTTCCTGCTCCGGCAGGGGGATTGGACTGGATGATCTTTCGAGGTCTCTTCCAATCCCTGACATTCTGTGATTCTGTGATTTAAATGGTAAAGGAAGGTGCTGTCATGGAGAGAAAGGAGTGACCTGTCTCAGGAAGGACTTTCCTATCTGGAGACCTGGAGCTGGACGTTACATTTGTTGGTGACCAGTGCTGAGATGAGTGTCAGTGGGATGTGGCTGTGATGCCTTGCTCAGCAGCAGAGAACTGAGGAACTGAAATTTGTATTGAAGGGAGCTTTTTCCCAGTGTGCAAGTACAGGTAGGCTTACAACAAATTGCAGCTACCGGATGAGTCGCGGATGCTAAAGATGCTCTGACACTGCATCCAGAAGTCCAGCTTGCAGGTTATTACAGGGTTGCAATTTTGTCAGCAGCTACAAAGTGAAGATTAAGTTTTAGCTGTCTTAAATATTAGGGTTATTCAAAAGCATTCAGGAGTCTAAATAGGTCAAAACTTATTAAACAGGTCAAAACTCGGTAAATACTCAGGTTCTATGCACAGTATTTATCAAGATGGCATTGGTGCAGGCAGACATTATCAAGAACTGCGAGATGAGTCTGAATTTCTGTGCTGCATATTCCAGAGAGATTGAGTGATTGCCAGTGCTCATGCCTCAAGTTCAGTCTGAGAGGATGGACAATTCCTGCCATTTCTCCTCACTCTGGAGTGTCTTGAAGACCTATGCTGAACACCTTGAAGACTTTCTGCAGGATGGAACTGGATGGAGATGAGGTGGAAGAGGTTGCTCACTGGTGTTACAAGTGCTGGTAGAAATCCAGCAGTGAGCAGCATGTGCTGGAGGCTAGGTTTTGCTGCTGGCAGACCTCTTGATGGCAAAGCCCTTTCACAGACAGTTGTAAACCTGAAAGGCAAGATATTTTAGTTGTCTCCGAAAGAGAGGTCATTTAATGCTTTCATTCTGTCTAGGTCTTACCTGTGCAAATTGGGCTTTCCTCTCCACAGGCAGAGATAAAATCTAATCAGAAATGGCCTATTGTTGTCTTTGTAATCCTGTTGGAATAAAATTTAGATCCCAATAAATATCATTATATCTTTCACAGAAGTAAAGCACTCAGAAGTAAGAGGAAGACTAAACCAAAGTTGATGACTGGGAGAAAAGAAACATTACAAAGATGGAGCATACCAATGTTCAGCAGCACTGGCTCATTTGTCAGAACTGGTGATTCTCTGATATGAAAATGTCAGATTGAAGAGTTTGTAAATCACTGTTTAAAGGGACTGTTTCTTCCATGCTGTGATGAACAGAACTCTGTAAACACCACCTCGTGTCAAAAGATTAAATATACAGTCACTTGAAGAGCTGTATCATTTGTATGTATCAGCATCGTAACAGCAATAAGAGGAAGAGATGTAGGAGTACAGGTGGATAGACAAGAAAATCCATCAGAATGACTTGGATTTGTTAAAAACTGACTGGAAAACAAAAAATGGGCAAATGCTAAGAAATTATCAGACCAACAGTTGAGGATACTGTAGTGCCTTCCCACTTGAGATGAGGATCCAGCTGCAGAGTCAATGGAGGTGCTAACATGGCTTCCACCCTCACCAAATTAGCTTAGTGACTTAAGAAAAAGTTCCAGTTACCTTTAGCTAGCCAAGGGCCAAAAGGACCTGCCAAGAGGCTACACTGCCTCAGGCACTCACACACACAATTATAAAGTATGGATCAGGAATAAATTCTTGTTGAAAAGAGCACTTACTGAATTTGACACGTTGGCTGAGGCAGTTGTTCTGCTACTGTAAGGAGATGAATTCCTTGCATGCTAGGTTATTCTTTCTAATGTTCTGCAGGAGGTGAATTATTCAGGATTTGGAAACATAAACTACTGAGAAATTTTGCAGGTCTGAGTGCTTCTTCACAGTTATAATGTCCTAATTGTTCTTTGAAATCTACTGCAGGGAGAATTTAACCTATCAAATGCTGTGCCTAATCTAAAATGGCCCATACTAACATTCCCTGTAGCTTGAAAATCAAATGAGAAAGAGAAAAACAAAAAAAAAAAAAGAAAAAGAAAAAGAAAAAAGAAAAAAAAGACCAAGAGGAGAAACAAGGGAGAAGGAGAAAAACATAGGAAAAATTTGTTTGTATTGTTAATGAACCTTTGAATTGCTACTTTTGATGACCACTTTTTGAGGAAAAAGTAAAAATGAGAGAAATGAGATTCTCTCATACTGATTTCTAATATGTCTTTCTGTCTCACAAACATATGCTGAGGATTCAGACATCTGTTTTGCAGGACAGATGTGCTATAAAATACAAATGATGATGTCTTTGTGGCAAAAGAGGTTAAGCCAAAGCCTATTAAAGTCAATAAAAAACTCCTGGTGTTTTCAATGGGCTTTGGATCAGGCGCAAAGTGAGTGGTGGGGAACTATGAGACCTCTGCTCCCTGCCCAGCTCTACCACAGGGTTCCCAAGTGACCCCACCGACTAATTTATGTTTTATGCCTCAGTTTCCCTACTTTTCTGAAGTAGTCTTCTAAAGTGCCTACCCAAAGGCATAATTTGGCTTAATGGCTCACAAGGTGATTGCAAAATCTTAGAAAGTGCTGTAGGTCTGCAAGGTATTCCTGGTACCCAGCAAATGTTTTCTTTTATGGCTGGTTAAACACTTAATGTTTAAGATACGAAGGGCTGGTGAACACAAGTGTTAATAACAGGTTCCCATAGATTAGGTTTTCTCCTGTGGGTCTACTTTGAACCTCATTCCTGTGTTTATTTAGGTGTGCGTATGTGTGTGCATGGCCCTTCATGAAGCAAAGGGCCAAAAGGACCGAGCCCCTCCCTGAGGAAGTTCTGACAGAGAATCTGTGCAAATGTGCTTCCTCTTCCTTTCACTCCCCAACCTTAAGGTCAGAGGATCTGGAAAATCCTCCTCCACCCTGTGACTTGATCTGACGATTGTAAAAGAACCACGGTTCCCCTCGCCTTCCGCTCCCCACCCTTCCCCCTCGCAGCCTGGTAACCCTTTAAAGCCTTCTCCAGATTGATGCCTATGGATCCTGGGCTCTGGGGGTGTCAAGTACTTGTGTTTTTACATGCTGAGCAGCCCTGAGCATCCCAGATGGTAAGCTGTTTCTGTGACCCTCAAGGGCCAAAACAACCCATAAAAATGATGTCTCAAAGGGTGTGCAGGGGCATTGCTTCCTGCTCCCAGACAGACAAGAGACAAGCCTGGAAAATGCATCAATTATTAACTCAGTTGAAAAGAGTTAACTGCTTTTTTATTTATTTCTTTTTTGTTGTTGTTGTTTTTAATCTTAGATATTTGGATTCAGGTCAGCCAAGTCAGGAATTCCTGCCTTTGGCTTCCAGCTCCAACACGGTGTGAGGGGCCCCCATGGTGGCTGGTGGCACCGTGTCCGGTGCTGGTGGCTGGCCCAGCTGGGAGCACTGGAGCTACGAGAATGCTGTTTCAGGGGTCTCATTCTGGGTGGATCTCTCCCATCAGGGACCTTTCCCACAGTTGCTGGTGCTGCCCTTAAACAACTGCTTGGGGGACTCTTAGAAAAGCCTTCAGGGACTCCCGGCTGGAAGCTGCAGGAAAAGGAGCATCTCTATGGCCCACCCCCACCTTTGGGCAAATCATGAATCTGGCTTTTTTGGGCTGGAGATTTCTTAGGCAAAAAACAAAAAAAATAATGGCTCTTGGAGATGTTTTTATTTGCCCTCTGGCTCCTGAGCCTTTTAGTCACACTGGGCCTCTATCAGAGCTAGAAAGTGACTTTTTATTTTCAGTGGAAGGTGCAATTTCCACAGAGCAGAGCTGGGGCACTGTGACAAACACACCAGCTGCAGGCAGACAGTAGAACCAGGAGCAGGAGCCGCACACTGGCCATGGCCCAGAGGCCCACACGGTGCTTCACGGTGGAGACTATCTCACCCAAATGGCGGCTGTGGGCTTGCTGAGGAGAGCGAAGCTGACTCATGGCCCAGCATGCCCCTTCCCGCCACCCAAAGCTGAGCGCTTTCAGGCACCATAGGTCTTTCAGATGGTGAATACCCTGCACTTGGCCTTGGCTGCCATTTTTAACATAGCTCCAGTAAAACAGTGTGCCCAGCTTCCTGGCGGAGGGGAGACAACAGCCCCACTCCCACTGCAGCCCACAGGGCCTCGCCTCCCTGCCCTCGTCCTCTGGAGGAGCGGGCTCACGTCCCTCCCCACAGCTGCCTGTCCGCAGGAAAAGACCTTGTGGCGGGCGACATGCTCACCGGCTGGCTGGCCAGCGTGGCTCTTCCTGCATGCCTGGCCTTCAGGAGCCAGGGGCACAGGAAGGGACACCAGGGCCGGGACGCTGCCAGGCATGGCGTGGCATGTCTCTGATGCCAGCCTTCGCAGCTCCCTGGCTCATTTCAACCAGCGAAGGACCGTTTCCCTCTGGGACGGGGAAGGTGGCAGTGTTCCACCTGCTGCTCCTATTTGTGGGTGGATAAGTTGACCCACCACTTTCCAGAGACACTAAATGCACTCCCAAACTCTAAAAGTCCACAGGCAAACTTGATTATTTTTTGTTAATTTACATGGTTGTTATGGAACTGCCTAGGACTATTAGCATTTGTTGCTTTTGTACATAGTCTGACATTTCTGGTGTTGTGTGTAGACTTTATCTCCTTAAAAGGAGCAGAAGGTACTCCCCAAAGAGCAAATTCAGTGTGTGCCTCCATTTCTCCCCTCAGTCTAGACTGAGCAAACATTTTAGGTTCTATCAGTGTTTGTGGTCTGCAATTAAAAAGGCTGAGACAGATACATGTTAGCCTAGTTCTTCTGTAGAGTGATTTGTTATGGACACACAGGCCAGGGACTGCACACTGCAGCAATATGTCTGACCCACAGAATAAGTACTTTCTAATATTAGCATTGACCCAGGTGAATTACAAGGAGATGCCTGTGTAATTATGCCTCTTTGAAAGGTCTCTCAGTAAACATGCATGTGTATAAAGAGTCTCTCAGTTAAAGAAGACAAAGTGTTTTGGGTCTTATTCCACTCCATTTACACTACAGCACTATTACCCTTCTGTGGAGGTGAAACTATACTGGGCTTTAGCCCAGGGAAAACCACAAGGTGTTTGTGTCCTGCAACAAACATTTCTGGGTGCCTACACCAGCATTTGTAGAGGTAATCACGACATGAGTTACCATGGGACCACAAACCTGGCTATAAATATATGCACAAATTTCATGTTTCCTGAAGCAGGAACTGCTATTTATTGTGTACAGCACCTGACACAATGAAGTCTTGACCTGGTTAGGGTTCCTGCGCTGTCCTGCAGTGAAATGGTAAATAAAATAGCAGTAATGATGTTTTCTCCTTTCCTTCTGCACAGTGTTATTGCTGGGGTGTTTTTGTTTAGTGAGTCTAATTAGCAAAATTGCAGAATTGCAACCGAATGACAAGGATTTGGAAGAAGGCATGGTTTTGCCATTTGTGAATCCTGACTACTTTAAAACAGGGCATGGTTTCTTGAAACATAGTTTCTTGGAGTTCTGTAAGAAACAAAAAATAGTTTCTACAGTAGTAATGAATTCTGTGGGGTGCAAAAGGTCATATAAAAGCAGCAGGAGGACAGGATGCTGGGATAAAAGACTGAGCAGATTTATTTCCTAAATTAACATTTTTTATCTTTTTTTTAACTCTCTCTGGGACTTTGTGGAATAACAGCATCTTGTGCTAGACAAAGGAAATGAAAGAGCATTAAGTGCAGGTATATTGTAAACATGGTAGGCAAAATACTGGGACATTTCTAATGAAAACCAACACAAAAACCCAACAAGGAATGCAGATTTAAGTGGAAACATGCAAGTCAGCTTATCACCAACTTTACATTTTATTCATTGTCAAATGTATTGGGAAGATACTAAGTGGCCAAGCATATGTAAAAGCTGTCAAATGTGGTCAACAAGAATGAAGTAATTGAATTTATGAGAAACTCATGTGCATCTATCCATGCAAATATGAAGTAGGGTTATTATACCTGGCTAGATATATTTCCTCATTCTGAAGAGACTGGACCAAATTCTTCTCTACCACAATTTCATCACAGTCTTCAGACATTTATTAAGCTCATATTTGTCTGGTGTAAGTGCCTGAAAACATAAGCTCCAACAACGCTTCGATCCAACAGATGTATGAAAGTTTGGTTTAATAAATATAAGGGTCACAAATTCAAATGTCTGAGATGTTTGGAAGAATTTTTAATTAAAGACAAGTTTATCTCACTGCAGCAGCTAATGATTTGCTTGTACAAGGTGTTTGACTCAGCAAGAAAAATCTATGGCAAGGCATAAAATGTCATGACAGACTTTGAAAACATTGCTAGGTTTACAAGAAATGCATATAGACACTTGTCACTTTCCTTTACTAGCTAGGCCCTTCTGAGGTCTGCTCTGAGGTCTCAGGAAGACTCTGCCCTCAGCTGCCCCAGGCCTGGAGGACCTCTGGGACACGCCGGCAGTGAGACTTCCTTCCCAGGTCCTCATCTGCTTGGGGAAATGATGGTGGCAGGAGTGACTTATCTCACCATCCAGCTGTACCTTCTGGCCAATGCAAGAGGGGGTCAGTGCCATTCCTTGCCTTTCCCTGTCCTTCTTCATGCCAAGGAGATGTATGAAGCACAGTCCTGACATCTCTTCCCATTCTTCTATTTTGGCCTCCTCCTCCATGTGACTGTTTCTAATTTCTTGCCTTGCTGTCACACTTGGCTGGGCACACCCATTCATCCTCAGGTTCCTGTGGGGTAAAAGGAGGATTAAGTTACCTGTTTTCTATGTTGCGCAAGAGTTTCAGAGCCCTTTCCTGCCCTGAGTCCCCAGGATCCTGCAGGGCTCTCCAAGGATAAGCTCTTGCAGAAGTGGAGAAATCAGAGAAGGCTCCCATAGCAACAGCACTGCTTCCTTCTATCTCTCTGCATGCATCCTCTGGATTTTCGTCTGCAGAATGGAAAAATATAAGCTTTGCACCATTTTCCTTTCCAACAGGCACTGGACGATTACCAAGAGGACTAGGAAGGTGTAAAAAGGATAAATATAATATTAAGGAAAAAGAGAAAAAGCTGCAAGATAGAGATGTATCTCTATCTTGAGATAGATATAGAGATGTAAGTAAAAGAAAGAAAATGATTAAATAAGAAAGTGAAGAGGAAGATGCAGAAAAGAAATCATGATCCCAGGTATCTTTGTAGCTGAGGCTTCCACTTCCACGTTGATGTGCACTTCCTAGATTGATATAATTGTTCAGGAGCATTTTGTGCTCAGAAACACTAATTTCACACTGAACCTGTTGGAAGGATCACAGAAACCCAGACTTTTATGAAATGTGCTAAAATAACTTTATCCAAGTAACTATTCCACGGGACAGGGAGAAAAAGTCAATACAGCATGGTGGACTACAACACACTTCCACATTCTGCCTGGGATTGCTCCCCAAATACCTCCTACTGGGATAATTGAACACTTTGAAGATCCATGACCAGTGCATACAAATTGTATTCTTCTTCGCTTTTTCTTTATCATCTTCCTCCCAATCTTCCTCTTAGCTCTTTGGGTCAAAAGGGCATAACTTCCTGTCTGCCTCCTAAAACCATAGTCTTTTATATTTTGAAACAAGAATGAGCTCAAGATTAATTTTATTTTGCAGAGAGCTGAACATGAAAACATTTGAAATAAATAGGAACAGAATTTGAGTGCTTTTATAAAAAAAAAAAAAAGCAAGCAAAGTGATTCCCTCAGAATACTTGCAAAAAAGAAACAGATGTGAAAAAAAAAATCTACATGTGAACATAAAATAAAATCCAGACCTGTAAAACCTATTTTTTTGGCAAAGAAAGACAGATTTATTGATATATCTTCAAAATACGGAAACAACATATTTGAAAAAGTGAAAAATAAGGTGAAAATACAGCATCATAGGCCTGGAAAAATCAATGAAAAGAACAAAGTGAGTGAGGATTTTCAGAAGTCAAATAAATGCTGACATGACTTGGAGAGAGCAAATAAAATAATCCTAGCTAGAAAAAGGAAGTCTCTGCATCATAGCTTCAAAAAAAAAATTGGAGAGACGACACTTCTAAAGATTATGTTATCTTCATCAAGGATTTCCTTGCTAAATTCTGAGGTTGTAGTATAATATTTCTGCAGTTGATTATCATGTTACTGAAAAGGATGTTTGTTTATTTTTTACAACTTGGAGAACTAAGGCTACTTTGAAGTTTCCAGATACTAACATCACATACACTCCACTGCAGTGTGTGGGTTGTTTCCAGGCTGAAAGGTTTAGAAAAATGTACAACTGACCTGTGAAGTATAAAATTAATCCCAATTAGATTTATAAGTTAATCAATTTAACATACATAACATAAACTGCTTTTTTCTCTTTATTTTGAGGAAGAACATAATAAAAGCCACACCTGAAAACCCACACAGAAAAAATGTGGGGTTAAAGGCTTCATCCTTATCTGTTGAACACTTAGTACGCACAGCTACAATCCTTATTCCCACCAGCAAACTAATCCTCATTCTCAGTGAACTTTGATGTTGAAAATACAGGCTCACTCAATAAATCCCAAGTATGTATCTGACTAAAACCAGGGTTTTGGTTGTTACCTGATTTTCTTCTTCACAATTTTAAGACATGTAAGAAGTTATGCACAGAGGTACAGATTCTAATTCTTTGATGCATTTGGCTTACAATATCCAATATGTCAACTGCCAAAATATTGGAAAGAAAATTTCTGCAACCCGTAATATTTGACCCAGTAGTGTACTGTATTCTCATATACTAGTACAGTCAGTACAGAGCAATCCCATATGTAAGAATTTATTCTCTTCTCTTCTCTTCTCTTCTCTTCTCTTCTCTTCTCTTCTCTTCTCTTCTCTTCTCTTCTCTTCTCTTCTCTTCTCTTCTCTTCTCTTCTCTTCTCTTCTCTTCTCTTCTCTTCTCTTCTCTTCTCTTCTCTTCTCTTCTCTTCTCTCGCTCCTCTCCTCTCCTCTTCTTCTCTTCTTCTCTTCTTCTCTTCTTCTCTTCTTCTCTTCTTTTTCTTCTTTTATAGAATGTGCTGTTTGCTTCACAACTTTTCAGAGTAGATCTTTGTCAGGCTACATACAAGGAAAACAGATATACTTCATGGTTTTTTGTGTCATTCCCATCTTTGATATTTTCTCCTCTATACCATAGAAGAGTCAGACAAATGACTCAGTGTAAGTCTGGCAAGAAGTCACTCAACTAGCATATACCTGTTACAGAGTGACAGGGTGGTTGATATCTTACCAGCAGAGATTGCCCTCCTCTTTCTAAGCAATTTAACTGAAAAGGTTAGCAGGTAATGCCAGAAGCCCCTTCAACACCTGGGGTTCCACCTCCTCCTCATGTAAGTCATCCAGGCAGATGACCTCCCTCTTTCCCCAGATCCGAGAAGGGTGACAATACAGTAATTTGTAAATCACTGCAAAGTAATATTCCTTCAAATTTACAAAATATTCTCACAGTTCAGAAAAGACCTTGAAACAGCTGTGTAGGTTCTCCATTCCTGAAGCAAAGGACCATTATCAATAACAGCTCATCACTTCTAGGCACCCTTGTCACAAGGCCCAGATCATCTCAGTTCCCTGTTTCACCCCACTCAACGGTTACGCAGAACTTTGAAGAGAGGTGATGAAACAGCATGCATCTTGGCAAAAAGGCACAGATTGTATTTTGGTAGATGCCTGTGGAAATTAAGTGGTTTTGTAAGCAGAACAAGTCAGTAAAAAGGACTGAAATACTACAATTCCAGATCTTCTTCGTGCCTGGAGGTCTCTAAACTGGCAAACTTACCTTAAAAGAAGCTGGCAAAGCTGCACTGAGGCAAGACAGAGGTGATTCTTGCTGAAAGACAGGCATCATAGAAGTTGCTGTTTCCTCTACTGTACCACACATCCTCAAGGGCATCTGTTTCTAGGTGATTAAATTAATCTTTAGCCTGTGTCTCATTTTTATTTCTTCACAAACATAAACTCCCTGGACAGCTGTTCTGCTTGACTGAGGAAAGTATCAGGCCCCAAAGGAAGGATTTTGCATGTGGGAGAGAAATGGAAGTGGAGACTGTGAAACCTGCAGGGGCAGATGCAGCCCTGTTCTAAATATGACTTATGGCCATGATTTAGTGATGTGGCCCTTGAGTGCATGGAGGTCTTGCAGACCATGCGAATTGGGGAAGTATGGGGAAGAGGAAGGAAACCCTTTCAGCATCATGGTAAATGCCCAGCTTGGTTACCTCCCACAGGAGACGCAAGTCATGATTCTGGCTTCAGTGTTTTCAGAATTACACAGAGCACTCATCTTTCTGATGTCTCTTTGCCTCAATAAAATCCTCATAGAAACATGCACATAGATCTTTCTTCAAAATGTAATAAAATTATGAAACAGTTTTTCTCGGGTGAAGAAATAATTGTTTGGAGCTGCTTGTAACGACGTTTAAACAAACAAACCAACTTGAAAATGCAGATTCTGAAATAGTTGCTAAACTTTCAAGAGGCTTTTCTTTACCTTCAGTAAAGTCTTTCCCTAGAGCATCACCTGTCCACTTCCATGGATCCCAGATTCCCCTTGTGACACCACTGAGCAATAACTTAGTGATAAAAACGTGCTAACATAAGCATCACACAAAACCAACCACCTGCGTGTCTCATAATTCCACTTTTACTAATGCTTGTTTGGGTACATAAAGGTTTCCACTTGTCACAAAGGAAGCAATGAGTTTACAGCCTTATGCATATAGGTAATTGGGGAAACTAGTTCAGAAAGCCACTGGTTCAAAACTGTCTGTCTGTCTCTGCAACAAGAGAACCCTCTGGAGACTGAAGCAAGCTGTTCACCAAGCTACTTGTTTATATTTTTTTTCTTTATAAAATTCAGTTGAGACTATCTTATCTAATATAGCTGATCAGAAGTGTAACTGATAAATTGGGGGAAAATACACATTTCTTTTGTTTTCATTGAGTTTTCACCTTGTTTTTAATAAATGTTGTTCTTGTTAAGATCACTAGCACATGTGTAACTTTACACTGATGCCCTCAAGGAAAGAAGACTCCTGCAACCTCAGGCGGAAGGTATTGAAGAGTTTGCACTGCTTTTGAGGTTAAGCCAGAGAGTAGAACAGAGTTATCTATACCCCCTGAAATGTGGTTTCATGAGGTTCTGATAGGCAAACCAAGATTACTGAGAGAGCCAGAAAGACCAAAGAAGAAATATATAAAGAAGGAGGAGCAGGTCGAAGACTCTTAAGTAATGTGTGTTTAACTGGTGAAACACTGGACCTCAAGACAGTCCAGTCTTTCCCAGCAGCCTCTTGTGCATGTTGGATGAGAAGAATTTATATCTGTGTGAAGCTATGCAAAAAAACACGTTGTTCCAGAAAATAAGAGCTAATGAAGTCTGGCTTCATATGGCTTTAAATATTTTGACTGGGTTTTTTGGTGCCTAGTAAGCGCTAATTCCAATTGACTCTAATCACATAATTAAGGCATTTATAGCACATAGTCATGTGGACTTACTGGTGTTGGTGACTTGTGGAGTTCAGTTACACTTCCTCCTGATGTAGCATTAACAGGGTCTTTTTTCCAAGAGCTAATTTTCACAGAATTTTCATGGAACTTAAAGTAATGTTGGTTGGACCTTTGAGACCATTTCTGTCAATTTGGCTGAAATGGGAAAGTTGGGTTACCTGTTATCAGGGAGAACTGGCAGACCCCATGCAAATGCATCAAAGTATGCAAATCTACAGTCACAAAGACATAGGTTCTTTCACCTACACTCACATGGTGTGTGATCACAAAAGACTGTTTTCTTTAAAAAAAGGGCTAAAGTTATTTCTGTCTCTTTGGGATTAGGAAGACAATATTTATTTCTGAAACACCAACAAGAGCCTGAAATTGTTCATCAGTAGCCCAGTGAAAATGCAGAGTAACACCAATGATTTCAGTACAATTCTGATAATTCAGACATGAGGGAGCCTGAGCAGAACAGGAATTGGAGTCAAATTTATTAACCACAAAAGCAGAATGCTCTAACACAATCATAAACGTTTGCCACATGCAAAAGCATAGTTCCCACTGCTACCTGCGATTTTGTGATTTGCTTAGAAAAAAACTCTCATCAATTTACAGTGTCTTTGTATCAGTTTTAAACACAGGGGTTTTCTTAGGGACAACTCATTGCCACATGTTAGCCTTGCACTAAATTACTTGTTATAATTTTTATATTTATAAAAATATATATA
>NW_010293322.1:0-7354 GCF_000700745.2 Antrostomus carolinensis
TAATAAAATAATAAAATAATAAAATAATTAAGTACTTAAATACTTAAATAATTACATAATTAAATAAATAATTAAATAGCTTCTCCCAAAGAGATATATTTAAAAATCTTTTGAAACAGTCAGAACTTTTCACTTTAAAACTTTTAATGAGATGTTCTACTTTTTTTAAAAAAATCAAAATTCCACTAGATTTTAAATTTTCACCCCATTCTGAATTAAAATTCCAAAACTCTTCTGAATTCAAAAATTCAGGTCTCCTGGAGACCTGAAATAAAATACTCTTTCCATTTGGGTTTACGAAATATTTTGAAATATCTTTTGTCTCAGTGGGGTCCAAAATTAGTTTCTTATTTATTTAGAACTTCCAGTTAAATGTAAAAAAAAAATAATAAATGAGTTACTCACAGGTCAAGTCCAGATGATGAAGTACTTCAGAGGTCAAATATTTGTCAAATGGATGACTCAAGAAAGGGTGAGTAGATTTCTTCTAAATAAACTAACCGCAGAAGTCAATGGAATCAAGTTTCCTCCAACGTGTCGCATGCCCAAACACAAAATTAGCCATTTTTGGCCCTCTGTAAAGCAAAGTAAAATGTCAGACCAGAAGGAAAAGTGTTCAGAAAGTCCCATGCTTTGAAAATGGACAGTTGTCCAAGGACAAAGTTCAACCACACAAATTACCAGATGACGTTCTCTGGCCTGTTTTGTCCAGGAATTTAGATTCAAGAAGTGTAATTTCTCTGCTCTGGTTTTAGAATAAAAATATTATGATGTCTTCAGTGTTGGCCATCCTCAAGGCTAGGGTTTCAATCTACCATAGGGCTTAGAAAAAGTCATTTCCAGAAGCATCCTTTCCAGATTTCCAAGATGAACTTGGGGTAAATCAGCAAGAAAATTCAAGTCCAGGTGAAGTTAGAACTAAGTTTTCCCTAAAGAGTCCAGAATACTGTGCAGTGGAGGCACTGCCATGACTGGTGGCACTGATCTGTCTTCTCCTCCCTTCATCTTGGAGGAAGATCATCTTCATAAAATGTCTGTGCAACTCACTGTTTCTGCTCCTCACTACAATATCCTATTTCTAGAAGTTCAATCCATGAGGTACAGACCCCACCTGGATGAATTACTCTCTATCTCCATGTGTCTCCTCACCATGGTGAGATCTATAAAGGGACATTTCACTCGGGCAGGATTTAATTATCTCACTAGGATGGAAAGGATTTTAACATTATACTGAATTACAAACCCATTTTCAAACCAAAGCAAAAAAAAAAAGGAGAAACTTGAGCACTGTAACAAACACAAAGAGCTGAAGTTTCTCTCCCCACAAAAGCCTCTTTGCTTGAGGACCTTAATTAGGGCCAGTTTAAGATTCTGGATTTAATGTGGAGTGAGGGCCTTGAGGAAGGATGTAGAGACCAACTACTCATTCCTCTCACAATAGTTACCATCAGTGGATGCAGAGTAGATTTATGCAATCGTGGTTGAGTGGAGGATTCAATTTCTTGGCCAGATTCAAAGCAGAGGGTAAAAGGATCCATCTTGCTGTTTTCCTAACCCCTCAACTCCTCACCCACCCAACTTCTGAAGCATCATCCATCAGAAAACAAGAGCAAATGCAAATGGAAGTAAAATCTGAAGAAACAGCTCAGTTCTCTACGAGCAAACAACTCTAAGATTTGTTTTACTCTTATTTGAGGATCCTCAAATTTGAGGATTTGGTTTTCTGAGACTCCTGAGTGACCCCTTGAGATCAGACTAAATCACAGAGCAGAAATGGTGACACAGCCTAAGGGTTTAGTTGGCTTTTATTAGGCATGGTCATTGTGACAAAGGTGGTTTGAACACCTGAGGTGGGTCTCCACACCAGCTGAGAAAATGCATGTATTAATCAAATCCCAGGAGGTCCTCTATCATGCTCTAATTAATCATCTTCTTCCTCAGGAAAGGTGGGAGAAAGAAAGTCCTTTATCACTCTCATTAATCACAGAACCAATTTCCCAGATGTAGTCTATGGTGAAGGTCTACATAGAAAGAAAAAATATGAGAGAAGCCAAAAGGTTCTTGAATATGGGGGGTTTATTAAGAAAAAAAACCCAACAAACCAAAAAAAAACCCAAACACCTCTGAGGAAAGGAGAGACAATGTCAAACGACCAACCTACGTTTTGCAAGGACTCACACTTGGTGATGCTTTCTGCTCTTCAGTCCTGGAAGTCTTTGATGTTATGAAAGCCACTTCTAACAGGAGATAGGTGTTCTCCAGTGCACAGCTCGACAAGCAGGTAGTTATATTCCAGTCACACTTTTCTTCTCACTCTTCCAGGAATGAAGGTGGTCTTGTGTATGTAGACAAAAACCTTTTTAAGGTCCTCCATTCCAGGATTAAAGTAATCATATTAAACAATCCAAACTGTCCATCATCATTCCAGCAACAAGAAAACCAGAGAAGAACTTGGCCATCCATCCACATTCAGTGATTTTGATACTAATTCCTTTAAAACTTGACCAAGATGAGTGAGCTTCATCCTTTCCATGCTACAAAATGGTACCTGAGCACACACGAGATGGGTTGACTCACTTTGAATGGTGCAAAGGTGTGATTCCAACATCTTTGCAGTGTATGAAGCTTAGTGCTGGTGGTCTGTAGGTGCCTGATGAGCCTCAGAGAATGGCCTGGTCTCCTAAGACTCCATGAAGAACCTTAATGAAAAACTGGAGTTCAGCAGAATTTCCTCATCCAATGTTCATTGATGGCCTCTTGGGGTGTGCACGTTCTAGAGATCTCTACAGTTCCTTGAAAGAGCCCTTTTTGTGGGCCAAGATCTCCATGAGAGAAGAGATAGGAAAGTCTCCTCACTTTCATGTTTCCTGATGGAACTAGATGACACATTACAAGCAGGTTTGTCAATTCATGATCCTTGAGTTGGTGGTTATGCTTCTTTGGCCCCTAAGTAGTGTTTGGTTTTGTCTAGAGAAGGTAGATAAACACTTATGTTCCTTTTTTTTCCATTAAATTACTCAAAAGGACATCCACCTCCCCCCATAAAAATCTTGGATACCCAAGTCAGAGCTGAGGACACCCCAAGATGACAGAGCCAGGCTCATGCTTTGATATCCAAGCCAAATGCCTTCACAAGTTCAAGGTAGCTCACCGTTACTGCTGTCAACCAACCCAGGCTCCTTTTTAGCACTGAGCTTAAGATCCATGTTAATTCTTCAGCTTTTCTGTTCCAAAATGTGACCTCCCTTTTCAATGCTTATGGAGAACTAGGTAGGTCCCAACTTTCCTGCTTCTCAGTCCTCATCTGAAAGATATTTCCTGTAGTGATATGACCTGGTTTTGGCTAGGATAGGGTTAATTTTCTTCTTAGTAATTAGAAAACGCTGTGTTTTGGTTTCAGTGAGGATTGTTATGAGAAGAAATGTTGATAACACACGAGGACACTGTGCTTGGGCAGTTTGCAAGAGCAGAGGACTGGAAGGAGGGAGTGGAGAAGAAAGGTGTAGTAGTTAATAAAACCCAGAATGACAGTTGGATGGGCTGATAAGATATTCCATATCATATCACATCATGTTTGGTATATCAACCAGGGCTGACCAGAAAGGGGGGGATTGTCTTGGGAATCTCTCAGACTCCCTTTTCCAGGATAGTGATTTTGGTTTCAGGGATCCTTTTCACTTCTCCAGGATCGTTGTCAGTGGGTGGTGAGCAATTGTACTCTGCATCACTCATACATATATAGTTGTTATCATTATTACTCTTATTATTCTTACTATTTTAATTTTATTTTCACTCTAATTATTAAATTGTTCTCATCTCAACCTACAAGTCTCCTCACCTTTACCCCTCCAATTCTCTCCCTGATTCCCTGGGAAGGGGTAGGGGCTGCAAGTTGCTGTGCCTTGTTTGGTTGCCAGCTCAGTTAAACTATCACATGACAACACATTCACAGGGCACAGCTCCTGGGTGAGGTGTTGCCAGCAAAATCCTTCAACAATCACCAGAAAAACCCAACAGAAGTGATACTTATCTAGAGAGGAAGGTCTGATGTTGCCAACTGGCTGTTATCTGTCTGTCTGTGCTCCTCAGCAAAGGCAAGGCTCATCAGTCTGTGAAGTCCTTGGATGAAGGATGTTGTGTCTGTGTCCATGATCTCAGGTGGAACCTCTGGCAGCCGATGAAATGTGAAGATGGTTGTTCAGCTCTCCCTTAAATCTGTTCACTCTGATTGTCTCTGCTCCAGTTCATCGTTCAGCCTTCAATACCTGAAAGGGGGCTACAGGAAAGCTGGGGAGGGACTTTTTATAAGGGCAGTTAGTGAGAGAACAAGGGGTGATGGCTTGAAAGTGGCAGAGGGGAGATGGAGCTGAGATGTGAGGAAGAAATTGTTTAGTGTGAGGGTGGTGAGACAGTGTCCCAGGTTGGCCAGAGAAGCTGTGGCTGCTCCTCCCTGGAAGTGTTCTCGGCCAGGTTGATTGAGGCTTTGAGCAACCTGGTCTAGTGGAAGGTGTCCCTGCTGCTGGCAGGGGGGTTGGAACTGGCTGAGCTTTAAGGTCCCTCCCAACCCAAACCATTCTATGATTCTATTATCATGCAGTGAGAGCTTCTCCAAACTTAAGATGTTCCTGAGCCATAAGTTGGAGTGCTCATTTATTTTTTAATTTTATTTTTTATTATGCATTTGCTAATTGCTTCTTCAGTTGGTGCCTGGATTAAATGACTGTGGCTGTTCCTCGCTTGACCTCTCCAATAGTAAAATCTGTGTGATGACTGAACACAGAAATCCATAAAATTACCTGTGTCCCCCCCACTCAACGACCAGCCATGAATCTCTGTAGGACAACACAGGTACATCAATCCCTCCAGCCTGCCCAAGTGTATTCATCGAGGATCCTCACTCTATAACTCAAACCACAATTATTTCACCAGCAGATTTACAGTGGATTTCAAACAAAGGATTCTTGACAATGCTGGTGGGGCCGGCAACAAATTAAAAAGAACTGGAGGTGGCAGAGGGAGCCGCCAGTGTGGAGACTAATTGCTATTAACCCGTGGCTTCATCACTCAACTTCTGAGTTGTAGGAAAGTTATTGTTCCCAGGGGCCTCTCACACTTAGGCATTGAGAAATATTGTTGGGAAATCCAATCAGTCATGATGTCTGGACCGTAAAACAATGCCATCCGCTCAGGGCTCTCTCTGCACAAGTGGCTCTAGGGTTTTTTGGGGTTTTTTTTATTTCATAATTTCTTTCTTTTCTGCTTAGGGTTGAATTTATCAGATAAATAAGCACCGTGTCTAGTAATGGTGGGCAGCTCTCCTGTTCTCCCCTTGCTATCCAACATCTCCTGCTTTCGCTGCTTCTTTCCCTCCTGCCAGCATGAATCCATGCTGGCTGCATCCTTTGGGATATCCCCCCTTTTTGCTCCTCTTTCAGCATCATCCCCTTCTCAACCCACCAACTCTACCAGGCTGCCAACAGCAGCTGAATTCAGCCCTGTTAACAATTTCTGTCATCCCAGTTCTACCAACAATCCTCCTGAGAAAAACACTCTAGTAATGGGACAGCACTTTGCCTGTCATCGGGTGACACCTTCGTTGAAGTAACACTGAAGTGTCTCAGTTTGATGGCACTTGTGCCAGGCACGGCACCAACAGCACGGCGGGCTCAGCCCCAGGCATCCCTGCAGAGCAGTAGGGAGGTGGCAAGTTGTGGTGGTTGCACTTGGTGAGCACTGGGCTGGTGGCCAAACGCAGCTGCTCGCTCACTCCCACCCCCAGGGTATAGGGGAGACAATTGGGGGGCAAGGGGAAGGAGACTCGTAGGGTGAGAGAAGAACAGTTTAATAATGGAAATGAAATAAAACTTAAAATAATACTAATATTAAAATAATAATGATAATTATAATAGTAATAAAATATGCAAATGAGTGACACCCAGTGCCATTGCTCAACACCCGCCCACCCAGCCCGGCCCATTCCCAGATCACGATCCCGCAGGAGCCACAATCCCGACCTGAAACCGCAATCCCGGGAGAGCCAGAGCCCGAGCCAAAGCCAGAGAGAGCAAGAGAGGAAGAGCCCCTCATGGATCTCCTGCCCATGGGGGACAGGCGATGGAACAGCCCCTTGGCAGAGCCAAATGCTGATTTAGCTTATTAATTTAAATATTCTTCACAGCCCCCCCACCCCTGATAGTGCACTTGCAGACTGGCAAAATACAAAGTCCTTCAACTTCCAGTGACAATTGAAAACATCGGTCTGTTATCAACATTTGTCTCCTAACAAATCCCATCTGAACCCAAACTCCAGCACTGTTCTAGCTGCTAAAAAGAAACCCAGCTCTGTCCCAGCTTAAAAAAGGACACAAGTGCTGGTCTTAGTGCTGCGGATTTTTAGCAGAAGTTCCTGGTCATTTGGGGTGTTGAGCCCCACTTTGATGAGGAAAGACATTATTCACCTTGCTAAAAACATCTGCCCCAGCACAAAGGTGCCTGATGTCATGACCAGCTCCATCAGAGAAGGCTGGGGATGTCCACAGGACTTAGAATCACAGAATTTTTTGGCCATAAAACACCTTTGAGATCATTGAGTTCAACCGTACCTGTACACTGCTAAACTGGATCTCTGAGCACCTCATCTACTCGTCTTTTAAATCCCTCCAGGGATGGGGACTCCACCACTGTCCTGGGTAGCCCATTCCAGTGCCTGAGAACCCTTAAGTTGAGCTTCTCAGAGCCACTTGTTGCCCACAGCCCTGAGACATGGAGTTGTGGAGTCTCCATCTCTGGAGATGTTCCAAACCCACCTGGACACTTTCCTGTGCAACCTGGTGTAGGGAGGGGTTGGGCTGGATGATCTCCTGAGGTCCCTTCCAACCCCACCAGTCTGTGATTCTGTGATGACCATGTTTACGTGAGTGTGTGGGAGGGGGTTTCAATTAGAAGTGTAAGGAATGAAGCCCAGGCTGTGTTGCAGCCGCCTGGAGTGATGGGTTTCATAACATGATGCCAAGGGTATGTTTTATATGTCCTGGGGCATGGCATGAGCTAGCAAGGTAACAAGGCTTGAACATAATAGATCTACCAGAATGGTCATGAGGGACTGTAGATGGAACCAAACTCTTCCAGGTCTTCTCTTCACTGCATGTAGGGTGATTGCTGAACTTCACCTGAAGCATCAGCTGAGTTTTGACTCAGGGTAAAATAATTGTTCTCCAAAATGCTGGGGGGTATTGAGAATTATAGTAAATTTATGGACCTGTTAGAATGAGTCCAGAGGAGGCCATGAGGATGATGTGAGGGCTGGAGCAGCTCTGCTGTGAGGACAGGCTGAGAGAGTTGGGGCTGGTCAAAC
>NW_010293322.1:7593-9574 GCF_000700745.2 Antrostomus carolinensis
GTTGGATGAGGCTTTGAGCAACCTGGGCTAGTGGAAGGTGTCCCTGCTGCTGGCAGGGGGGTTGGAACTGGATGATCTTTAAGGTCCCTTCCAACCCAAACCAGTCTGGGATTCTATGAATAAGGTGATAACTCACATCCAGGCAGCGAGGAGAGTAGAAGACCAGGGAGACAAGAGATCTCCTTTAAAACCTCAGTAGGAAAAACCTCTCTTGATGTCAGCCTAGGTGGAAAGCTTCCAGAACTTCTTAATTTTTATTCAGTTATAGTTTTGGAAGAAAAAAAAAACCCATTACTGTAGGGATTTTTTTGAAGATCTCTGGAAGTGCTTTCCACTGAGCTTATCTTTTCCTTGCTTTTGCTTTCAGTGGTCTGAATCCAGAATTCAGGAGCCTTGAACAGGTACAAGAAGTCAAGAAAATATAAAAATATTTCCTCTGAGTTTTCATCCAGGTGTCCTGGCTGAACTAGGTGAACCTAAAAATCAGGAGGACAGCAAAGAAAAAGAAAAGGGAAAAATTAAGTGGAGTTGAACCAAGCCAGAAATATTTTAATGGTTTATTTTGTTGGGTTTTTTTTCTAAAAGAAATTTGCAACGTTCGTTTTGATTCAAACCAAAACGTTTCCTTTAACTGGCAACAAATTATTGTCAGGTTATTTACATTTTTTTAACATTTTAGGGAAAAAATAAAAGAAAGGCCAATTTCCTCTAAACCACTATTTCAAAACAAGGATCATTGACCAAGTTTAGAATATAATAGTAGAGTGTTGCTGAAACAAAAGATTTTACTCAGGCAAATGATGTAGTTGACATTTTCACATGTTTCTCTCCTGTTTTCTTTCCAGCAATCATCAAACATCACATTTCCACAGCTTCACCCTTCCCAAATCTCTGTGCTGATGAGAGGAAAAAAGGAGGTTTCCATTCATCAGGAGATGACTACCTGGTCACTCTCCTGGGCAGCTTCACTGGGGATGTGCCATGGGGATGGTTCATCTCCAGGAGATATTGTGGATGGATGTTCCCCTCCCAAAAAAAAACAGGTAGGACACCTGGAAGGGGTGGAAAATTCTTTCCCAATGTGCCTCAGAGAGGGTGAGAAACCAGGATCAGCCCAGAGGTTTGGGTTTCTACCCAAGTGTGCACGTTGGCTATTGAGATATTTCCTTCACTCTTTGACTTTTTCTTAGGAGAAACTTCTTCACCCAAAGGGTGGCCAAGCATTGGAACAAGCTGCCCAGGGAGGTGATGGAGTCACCTTCCCTGGTGGGATTTAAAAAACAGGTAGACAAGATGCTCAGGGACATGGTTTAGAGGTGGAATTGGTAGTGTTGGTTTGATGGTTGGACTCGATGATCTTAAAGGTCTTTTCCAACCAAAATGAATTCTATGATCATTCAATGATCTACGTGCAGGTCAATTGCCCAAATCAAAGTGGCAACTTTCCAAGGCTGAAAGTGGAAAGTGTTTGATATAAATCTACAGATTTGAGATTCAAGGGCAATGCAGGTTCTACTTTTACAGGTGAGTTGGATCTGGGACACTCACTCAATTGACACTTCCTGAAATAAGTCAGAGAATCATAGAATTGTTTTTTGGTTGGAAAAGACCTTTGAGATCATTGAGTCCAATCATACCTGTCCACTACTAAGTCATATCTCTGAGCACCCCATCTACCTGTCTTTTAAATCCCTCCAGGGATGGGGACTCCACCACCTCCCTGAGCAGCGATCTTGCTTGTAGGCTTCTACCTACTTTTTGACCATCTTCACTGTGAAAGCCACATTCAGGGAGACTTTTTTCCATCAACTGGTCAACTTTACAATCTGAAAAGAAGCCAAGAAGAAACTCCAAGTAGATGTCTCATCCAATCTCTCTAGTTCAGCATTATTTAGAGGGAATAATTCACTGATGAGTGCTGTGAAGCTCTATAGGACACCAGGTTGATTCCTTTTCATAGAATCACAGAATCATAGAATGG
>NW_010293323.1:0-2289 GCF_000700745.2 Antrostomus carolinensis
GAGGGTGGACTCTATCCCTACATCCAGGCCACTGATGGAGATGCAAGACCGGACCCAGTACCGACCCTGCGGAACACCACTAGTTACAAGCCTCCAACTAGAATCTGTGCCACTGATCACAACCTTCTGAGCTCTGCCAAATGATGATGGGACAGATGTATTCTGTCAGATATAGGACTTTGGACACAGTGCAGTGAGTTATTTGGAAGAAACAGAGATAATTTTTTTTCACTTTTTATAACTAACTCATTTTTTATTTAGAAACTTTTAATGTTGAACTCAGTTTCACTAATGTCCATAATCAGCCTTCTTTATGAGATGGATTAATTATTAAAACATGGAAATAATTTGTCTTTCAGCATATGTAGAGACAGTAACCTCTTGGGGTTTTTATTTTGTGTGGAATTTTCATTATGCCATTACATTTTTTGTTTATCAAGTGTATCATCACAGTGTCCTTTTTAAGAACTGAATGTCTGTGTTTGCAAATCAGAATCCATTCTGAAAATAAACTTCTTGAAGTGCTTCTCAGCTAACAGGAAATAGTTGCAGAGTTAATTCCATCTCAACAGTCTTTGTGCTTTAACAAGAGAATCCAAAACTAGCGACAAAACCACATTTCCGATGTAGGTTATTGTAAGTTATGGATTTCATGAACTGAAATGAGACTCTAAGTTAATGTCATGAATGGCAGCATGAAGATTTTATTTTCACATTTTCCTTGGTAATCTTCAGTTCATGATCTTGACATAGAAGAAAATTAATTCCCTTACTGATGAAGAACATATGGGTCTTTTCTTTTTCCCTTTGATTTCCTTTGTATTTACTGTATATAAACTGCTTTAGAAATATTTTTTTGCTAGACATAGTGATTTTCACTTTGATAGCAGTGGTAAAGCAGCTGATTAAGTGATTGTTTAACCACTTCAATATTTACCTTGTATCACAGAAACAGCACAGAGGAGCTGGAGGATATTCCTGAAGCTAAGGTGAAATACTCTGCTTTTTTTGGTCTATGCTAGCATGCTAAGATCAAGAAAAGTCCATGCAGTTCAAATTCCGTCCTTTTCTTCTGTTAACTAGATCTGATTCTTGACACCGTAAGGTTTATGTGTGTGTTATGTTTTCTAGCTAGCCAGCTGCTGAGTTTAAACCCAGCTTGGGAAAGGATTTCTTGGAATTATTTATTTCATGTTGTAAAAATGTTCGTAGAAAACAACATGTTATGACTCTCTCTGCCATGAGAACTTCTTCGGAAGCATCAATGTATAATTTAGAAATTCTGGTTGATACCAGGGGTTCTCTGTCTGTACAAACTGGGTCTGAGTGCACTCTGTTTTGAATATGGGTCTTGTTTATACTCTGTATTACTCAATATCTTCATGTTGGTATAAAACCTAAAGAAGGTAACAGATTAAATTGTTGCTTTAGACACAAGACTAACAATGGAGGGCTGCCAAACTTCAACAACCATAGACTTAATTGTAGCACCCACAGACCAAGAGATATTGCCAAGGGCAAACTCAACTTTCAAGTGTGATTCCAGATGTTTGGTAAATAAGCAAAAGATTAACTGATGGAGGACGCCAGGTATCAAAGGGGTCAAATTCCACTTAACAAAGGAGAAGCGAGTTGTGGAGTAGAAGTGAGGTTTTAGATGGTGAGACTTGAACAAGAGCAGAATTGTGAAAACATAAAGAACTTCCAGACTGCTACCAAAGGATAGTCAAGAGCAGCAAGGAATGAAAGAAGGGAGATGTCTATTTGTGTTTTATTTTTATGACACAGTGTAAACCATTTTTCTTGTACTGGACTATGACTTATGTCACAATAAGATAAATGGTATTTATATGCAGAGTCATTTGAAATCTTATTTGTCTGCTAGCATTCAGTGTCTTTAACCTGGAAAAGGTGAACTCAGATTACCCATAACCTGCGAGTCAAACATGTTTGTGATCCCCCAAAACAACATAGCTGAGCTTTGAATTCTCATTCTGTGAGGTGGTAGTAGAGAGACCATGGAAGGAGATTAAATGTGCCCACTTCTCTTACTGGGGAAACCAAATGCAGCATCTAGCAGAAGTGTCAGCTGTGGATGTGGTAGAAGATGTAACAGAAGAGGGACCAAGTCCAACTTCATTTCCTGTGTAATCTCATTTAGGTTCCTGCTCCAGCAGAGGGGTTGGACTAGATGATGTTTCGAGGTCCCTTCCAATCCCTGACATTCTGTGATTCATCACTGAAATTCTTGCTCTATTCCACTGTGGTGGTTTGGGTGGATTCACCCTT
>NW_010293324.1:0-20815 GCF_000700745.2 Antrostomus carolinensis
AAAATTATCATTTTGTTGCTTCTACCTCAAAACAAGAACCGCAACATCTTTTCAACCTTTACACAACTGAAATAATACTGAAAGAATCTGAAGTGAACTCTCAGCACTTTTCCACCACCAGACTCAGAAGAGAGATCTATAGAAGAATATTAAAGATCTTTGACCTTGTGGTTTGTTTTTGGTTTGGTTTTTTTTCCCCTGAATATCTCTCAAACTTCTGACAATAGGTCTTGTTCAGCACATCAGATTTTCCACCACCTCACATACAAGGGTCTTCTCAAGGTCCCTGTCTATCCTTTTTGATTCTGAGACTGAACCTTTAGATCACAGGATGTCTGATGAACCCTATAGTCTTCCCAAAGACATGCTAAGAAAGACTAAGAGAAGACAGATAAACAAAGTAACTTACCTAAAACATTTGCCAGCATTGCCACTTTACCTGAATCAGAATCATAGCAAAGTATGTGCCCTGCAAAGACCATCTTCCCACAAAAACAACCTTCATTTCAAAAGCATTACCATTCTCCTCCTGTCCTTTTCATCTCTGCATTTCACTTTGATCTTCAGGTGACCATGGTTTATTGCTAAAATTCATTGAGTTTTTCATTGTCTTGCTAAAAAGTGCTTCCTTCAAGGACAGCCACATTTAATCCCTCCTGGTAAAAACACGTGCATGCAAATCCATTCCCTTTATGTCTCACCCCATGAGACAGTTTAAAATTTTGTCTTCTTTCAGCTTTCATCAAGGTGGAAAATCAGAGGAATCATAGAATGGTTAGGATTGGAAGTGGTTATGGTTATTGAATGGTTATGGTTATTGGAGTGGTTATGCATTGGAATGCATAACGATTGTAAATATATGAGAAAATATTTTAATAGCAATTAATGGGAATATGGTCTTCAAAAGCAAACAACAAACTGACTAGGTAGAAATACACCAACAACCACATATCTATATAATTCCAGTATGGAGAGCAAAATAACCACCTCCTCTGGCTCAGATTTAATACTGTCCTCACCCTAGTCCCTGTACGGATTTCAGAGACAACTCAGCACCCAGGGGGCCTTAAAAATTGATGAGTTAGAATGGTAACAAGCAAGTGAAAATGCAAACTGCTACTCAGGTCTTTAACAAACAGAAATGTTTTTCTTTCAAGACTTGCCAGTCACCTTTCCATTACACTGAATAAGCTCCCAGAATGTGATGTTTATGCGGAGCCTCTGCACCAGTTTCAACCTAGTTGAGTCAAGAAACTTCAAGCCAGAGCATATTCCCTAATACAGCATGGTTGTGTATTGCACAGGGACATGTCTGGTGACAGCACTGTGCAAGTACACACCATCTTGCTTCCCTCCCAGTACAATAAAACAATACCAGATTTCCTCTTGGTGACCTTCAGGCCCAAAGATCCTGAAAGTCATGCCTGCTTCCTTAACATGGTATTACTCACTGCTCCGGTGTCATGAATGCCCAGAGCCAGCTTCACACAGACAACTGCTAAGCAGATTGCAAGCTGTGACAACTGCCCACGCAAGAAAGCATGTGGGCAGTTGTCAAGCTCCCGTCAGACCCCTTCTCAGCAGTTTAGCTTATTCTTCATTAAAGAATTACTGTAAAATATAGCTTCATTCACCTGAAGGGAAGCAAGGGGATTTGGTCTTCAGTTTCCTTGTAACAAGAGAGATTTTCTGCCAATTTCCTTTCTTACCTAGCTAAAGACATCTTCATGTGCTGTGCACCAGGTACTCCTTCCTTCCTTAGCCCAACAAGCCTCTTGTGCTGGTGACTGAAGTCATTTACCAGCACAGACCCATCCTGCACTGTTGTAGGACCCCAGTTCTGTGGGAGCTAATAGAAATTTTAAGACCCACAGGAAGCACAGAAAGGGGCAAAAGTAGTAAAAAGGACAAGACTGGGTTTCTTCATGAAAGAAGCCACGACCAGTTCCTAGCTTCTCCCTCACTTCTTTCCTCCCTGTCTCATCCTGAGCTGCAGGAGGCATGAACAGAGAGAACGGGTTCAGGATTTCCAGAAGAACTCAGTGCAGAACAATGAGGCCAATGAGATATCAATGGCCCAATGCCTGGCATTCAGAGTCAACCCAGCAACTGGGGATACTCCTAGTTCGTTCTACCTCTATTTTTTTTTTGTGGCATTAGGGACTAAGCCTTAGTCAATTTTGTGCCTCCTAGTCCTTATGTTCTCTCCATCAACTGCAAATTCTTCTCACTGTGCATTTACAGAAGACTAAAGTACAACCAGGCCCCGGGTTTTGTCCCAGCCACTGAATGTAACTCTTAACATCAGTACTTAAAAAACCCATCTCCTACAAATAGAAATGTCTGCTGCAGAGAAGGGGTGAACAAAAGTGATAAAGGGAAATTCTTTCTGAACCTTTCCTCCAGAGGGGTAATAAAGGGAAGGCTTCTAAGTCCAACTACGCAAAGGTTTTCTACATGCAGGCAGCTGGACCTCAGACTTCTGATCTGTCCTCGCTGCAGGATCAGGTCCTAACATAAGACCTAGTTATTCTGTCATTGCCCTCTTTTTTTTTTTTAATTTCCCCCCAATAATCCCACAAAAAGGATCAAAAGTCTCATTTACAGGTTGACATTAACTAAGACTGACTGCAAGCAGCTCAGAGTTCTACCCCATTAATCCAACTATCTCATACTTACATCTGTTTCCACTTCAGTCGTCCCAAAGCCCTGGTGTGGAGCTGTGGACCTTTCAAATGTCACTAAAGGACTGGTCAGTGAGAGGTTAGCTACGTGCCATGACATCCACTGTATCCCTAGGACTACCATTGCCCATTCTTTCTCCTTCCATCACCTCAGAAGTGAAAATAGAACCTCTTCATTGCCCCTTTTGCAGCTGAGAGCAACTCAGCAAGCAACACTCATTGTTCTGCAACTTGTTTAATCTGGCACCCGTGAAATGCAGGTATGGCAAACATTCTACTGCAATATCTGCAAAAATTAGAGTTCCATACTATCTCTTCAGTCAAAACAAATACATCTGTTTTCTATGAAAATCTGTCAGAAAACGTTTGGAAATTATCTCCCCTGCTCCCCTTTTAATTCTACATTAGAAGTATTCAGTGCCACTCAGGTCTTTCAGAAACGGGCACAACTTCTTTGAAGTCAAAAGGTGGCATTCAACGGATTGCTTTGTCCTTTGTCACACCTCATGCCTGCTCATTCTTTAATCTGAGATGTTAGATATCACTGGCAATCATATATTACCAATAGTAAAGCTTATGTTTAAAGAGGTTCTTCTTTCCTCCATAAATTCATTTTTAATTTTCCTTTCACGTAAAACCACATCTGCAATTGTTACTGTAAACTTGGCCAAGTATTCATGTTGACTGCAGATAACAAACTCTTATACATATATACACACACACACACATATACTCATATCAAGCAGCTTTATTCCTTCCCAAACAGAATAGCTCATCTGGGACTCAAGGCAAAATAAATGTATTGGGTCATGTGAGCACACAGTTTTATTACAGTCTAGCCTGTACCTTGTTTCATTTGACCATGCTTCTTAGGACTTCCAAGGAAAATTCATCAATGACAAACCTACCAAGTGTGGTTCGTATTTAGCATCAGAAAAATCAAACTTGGGAGGTTTCACAAAGTCCCAGTTTCTGTTCTGAGAACATTTCACATCCAGCTATGTGTGTATGTCCAAACCACTGACTCTAAGAGGAGTCAGAGAATTACCTAGAATTTCAAGAAGTAAAAAACCCCTTCTGTTAAAATCTCTGCTTTTGGCATAAAGTACATTTTCCATCTCATCTTTCATGGGAATAAAAAAAAAAAAAAACTTTTGTACATTGGTGGGGCATTTTTAAACCTGATTAACTATTAGTTAACATTTCTGTGGCAGCCTGAGATAAACTATGTAGTGATTACATAGAATAGAGATTCAAACAGGTGCTGAACATGTTTCACCCACCCTGGCTACAGCATAGGATAGCGAGTAACAAACACATCCTTCCTTTTGTTGACTTGGAGCTTTTTATAGGACATCGTCCCTGACACAAAGTTGACTCCTTGAGTCTGCAACCGAAAGATCTATGTCTTTAAATACCTGCTTAGGTCCATCTCTTGTATCTATGATCTAATTCAGTACTGGGGAAGGAGCATCACAGAGCTGTACCATCCCAGAGGTGTTAGCAAACACCTAGTGTGCTGCTTGCTAACACGACAATACAGTTCTAAGCATGCAGCAACAGCAATAAGACCTATAATCTCAGAGCCAGCTAGTTGAAATGGAAAGTCCCCATTTGTCTTTATTCCCTGGGCCAGCTGAGTATGGGTAAGGCCATTTCCACTTCTCCCACTTCTTTCCTCATCTTTCTCCTACTGCACATTGACATAAGGGCCAGGCAGAGCTTTCTCTTGACATTTGGATTTGCATATATTGGTCCCACCCCTGATCCCGGTGACATTTGTCTATCATTTCCCATTAGCAAACAAAGGAAGAAATAAGACATAGCTGGAAGCTGCTGGCACAGCCACTGGTTCTCATGTTAGAAGGATTGACCCTTGACTCTCCCCTTCAAGTGTCCTCTGAAGTATTTCAAATATGTTGTCCCCAAAGATACGGAAATATTATTCATATACAGACTAGAGTTGAAATCCTGGTCCTGTTGGAATCCCTGGCAGACTTCCCAGAGACTTCAATCAGGACTGGATTCCACCCTCACAGGCCAAATTCATCTAATACACACTATGAAAGATCAGTGAGCTTACCCTGCATGTCAGAAACCGGTATGAGCTCAGATTACACCAATGTAGGCTACTTTCTCCTCTCATATCTTTATGCACGCACACATAGAGGCAGAATTTCTTTGAGTCTTGAAATGCTTATTTATGGGATAAAAGTTATTTTTACTTGTATCATTATCACTGAGGAAATGCTCAGCCTTTGCTGCAGATACAGAGGGCAGCTGAAAATTAAATTGCCCTTTACTACTGTTTATTCATCGGCGAAGTTATCCCAGGTAATGACAATTAGGCTCCCATCTCAAAGGACAAAACACACTGAAACTGAAGGGATTTTATAGACCACAAAACAGTTTGGAAAAGTGCTCAATCCCAAAATGAGGTCTGACTGGCATTCGCTTTTTCTCTGCATTCAAACACTGAGAAGCAGGCTCATGGGCTACCATTCATTAGTTACCCCTGTCTTTTATCTGCGTCTACCAGTGAAGATCTTCAGCTTCATCATGTTAATCTGATGACAAGAATGCCCACATCATGCATTTAGTCCTCCTGCACTCTTTACCATAAATCTGTGGCCTAACTGTTCAAAGTTGTGGCAATGCCCCAGCTGTTGACCAGCTTCATCTCTCACTGAAATCTAAGAGCAAAAATAACAGTGCCCATGCCAGCACCTTCCAATCAGGAGCTATTTGTTTCTTAATAATAGGAAAGAACAGACAAACATCACTAAGAATTTCTTCACTGTTAATTTCTTCACTGTGAGGGTGGTCAGACACTGGAACAGGTTGCCCAAGGAGGTTGTAGATGCCCCCTCCCTGGAAGTGTTGAAGGCCAGGCTGGATGAGGCTTTGAGCAACCTGGTCTAGTGGAAGGTGTCCCTGCTGATGGCAGGGGGGTTGGAACTGGATGAGCTTTAAGGTCCCTTCCAATCCTAACCATTGTATGATTCTATGATTAAGAAATGGGTTAGGTCCAGTTCAGATGACCAAGCCCTATTAAAGAGGATAACGCATTTCCTCTTGCCCTATAAATGGCAATGCCAATTCTCCCTTTGATTTCAACTAGAAAAACATCAGAGCATGGGAAAGAATATCACACGGGCAGAAGAAGCTGCCACAACCATGGCAAAGCCAGTCTTTGCTTCCTGACCTACACAAATAAAACCCTACAATTATATCCACTCAATTTATGCCTTTAAAGGCATAAGGAAAAGGAAAAATTATTTATTCTTGTCAATGCAGTCTCATCTGACTTCACATCCTCTGGAGAGGAAGCCTCACACTAGCTCAGCTGGCAGACATCACAGATGCACCGCATGCCCTGATCCTGCCAGTCTCCTCTCTGAGGGGAATGGCATAGCTAGTGGAGCATCAGGACAGAGGTGTAGTGACACAAGTGTTGGCCAGGACAGCAATCATCTGGGAGAGGGGCAGAGCCTGACCCTGAACTGGAGCTAGGTGCAGTGGAGGTGCAGCTGAGGACAGAAACACCTGCAGGAGTTGATGACAGTGCCCTGAGTGCTAATCACCATGAAGAGGGGCAGAGCCCAACCCTGAACTGGAGCTAGGTGCAGTGGTGGTGCAGCTGAAGACAGAAACACCTGCAGGAGCTGATGACAGTGCCCTGAGTGCTAATCACCATGAAGCTGTTAGTCCCTTCTCAGTATCCAAAGGCATAATGAGTGCACATGGTGTGGCACCACCACAGTGATGTGAAGCAGGACAAGCCATAGGAGGAGAAAGCACGCTGGGGGCTCTTTCCTAGTGGAGTTAGTCACCCAGTGATGCAGGCAGGAGTGACACAAGACAGGGTGGTCTGGTGTCCATCATGACAAGCAGGGGCTTGCTGGGAGGAGCAGTCACAGCTTTGGCAATAGGCAGAGGGTCCGGGCTATGAGCAGGGCAGACATTAACCAGGGAAGATGTTTCTCTGTCCAAGTGCAGGAGCATTTCTTCTGCACCAGAACTGGCAAGGAAGCCAGCAGTAGCAGTGCAGCTTTCCATACTTGCCTCTCCACTAGAGAGAAGGGTTTCCCCCTCCAGGCAAGGTGGTGATCAGGGCTAGCAACCAGTAAGGTTGGGAAGTATCTTCCTCTCTGACTTCTGCTATTCTGCTCCTGTCCCTCTTATTTGGTGCTCCCCTCTTGTTCTACTCTTGTACCATCCCTGGTGACCTTCATGCTCACATGCAATTTTTCAACAATACATTGTCTGAACTTCTTTGTGTCCCAGTAGGTTTTATGAATGTTTTAGCACTCTATTCACACAAAAAACTCAGGTCCTGAATTAAAAAGCTAAGGTAGTGCCATTAAAAATAATAAAATGTTTGAGCAAGTTTAAGGTAAGGTTCCAACAGCAACATTCACTCAGCCAGACTTCAAACTCCACATGTTTTCTGGAACGCATTTCGAAATACAAAATCATTATATATTAAGCTACATAATCAGTCATAAAAAAGTAATAGAAAATAATATGAAAATACAATGCAGCCAGCTTACCATGGCTTTGTTTTTGTCTTTTCAATCCTTTTTCTTTTCCTGTTAAAACATGCAGGCCTAGGAACCAGTTCTGCCTAGGGTTGAGCATCATAAACCCTAATGAGAATTGAAGGATCTCTGTCACTTGCTCTATTGAACCAGCAATAAGCAACAATACCAAGTTTTAGTCATCATCCCTGCATTTTTAAAGAGAAAAGAAATACTACCAAAAAACAGCCCTAAGGATCTTTGGTTTGCTGATCTTACTGGTTGTGCCCTAAGAGACACAAAGTATTTTGGATCCAACCAGTCCTTCAGAAGAAATGAATGTTAAATTTTCAAGGTCTTGCCTGTTGCTCTTGAACTTCAATTAATTAACCTTCCCTCCCCATACCTGTACACTTACTTTGCACAGACAATGCATGTCACCATGACAGATACATTGCAGCTGACAATCCAGTTACTCAATGGCAGACCATCATGGAAATCTGTGGAATTCCACCAGGAATGGATTCATCTGCAGAAATTTCTACTAGGCTTTTCCAGCTCACAGTTTTAAAGTCATCTTTACAACTGAAACCCAAATTTGTTTCCTGCCAACTAGCTATATCAATTTATTTCTAATGAGCAGCAATTCTGTGTCATTTTGGTTGAAAATTGAAGCATGAGGTCAGTGCCAGCTTTAAAGAGGTAAATCAGAGCAGCAAAAATGACAAGCCTTTCAACAGGACAACTCAAACATGGTATCACTAAAACAGATGCCCCTCAAACCATTTGCCATATTTCAAGTTTACATCATAGACACCATTTTATGCCAAGTTTAGCTGAAAGCAAGGAAAAACTAACACAACAATGTCACCAAACCAGAAGACCCAAGAGCAGTGAGGCTTTGTTACCAACGAAATAATGATAGGCAAGATGACATATTTGCATGCTGTGCATGAGCCAGCACAAAACCTGACACAAGATTCTGATATTGCCACCTCCCCTCATGAGATTCAACAGAGAAGCCATTAAATAATCTTGACAACAATCTGACTGCTATCTAGACATTCATGCACAAACCCTTATTGCCAGCAAATACCCCAACAGCAATGCATTGGTACGTCAGTAATGTTGCACAGGTCTGTGCACTGCTTCGCCCCGCAGAGGAACAGCATCACCAAAACTTTGAACAGAGCCTGGCTCAGAGTCAATTAAACAAGACAGGTGAGGCCTGAGAGGATCCTGAGCACTTACTACTGAGAGCACACAGATATACGTGCTTGTTTTGTATTAATGTGACAAAGGAAAGTTACACTTAAGCACTGTATTGAGCCAATAAATTTTACAGTGTCATGTTTTTAGGAACAGTGTCTCAGACAATGTCTGTGTGGTCCAGAAAAGAAAATGTTTAATTTTCCTTCAAAAAATAAATGGAAAAAAATAATAATCTTTGTACTGTGTATTATCTGCTATCTTTCTCCAAGTCCTCTTCCCTAATGATCCAAAATCCCTATGGGATCTCCTCCAGCCTCCCTTGTTACCAGCTCAGAATGAGACACAGAGCACACATAGCTGGTGACAATCTAAGTTCTAGGCACATGAAGCACATTTTTCACAGTCAACCCACAGTGTGGGATTGTATGTGTATAAAGTGTTGGCCAAAACCAGAAATACAAGGTGGAAAGGGAGGGAAGACAACTTCCAATCTGTAAATTCTCTACAAATAGGAAAGCAGCCTATGTTTACTAAGCAAATTGTTTTTCATAACTCAGTCACGTCATCTTTAGTTATTAGCTAGTTGGAAAAAAAAAAAAGCATTGAACTCAGCCTTCAAATCTTCTTATTCCTTTTTCAAAATGATGAAAGCAGAAATAATTGCACTTACGACTGGCTTGTGTGCACTGAGACCTCCTGAAGGTGGATGCTTCACAAGTCACCAAATCTAATGGCTCTACAGGAGTGAAATACAACTAGAAAGACAATCTCTGCAAAGATACCCTATTAAATATGTGGAAGAAAAAAACATTAGTAAGGCAAGGGAACAGAGGTAAGGATGGGAAGAGAGGTCTGAACAAAGAAATAGACTCTGGAAAAGACGTAGGGAGAAGGATCAAACTAAAATCCCAGATCATAATGCTTACAAACTTGGAGGATTTTTACAATCCATACAACAGATAAAAATGCTGAAAATAGCTTTCACTCTTAAGGTGAACAAAGAAAGTAAAAGCCAGATATGAAATTGATAAATAAACATGAATAAATTAGCTAGATTTTTTTTTGGTACTTACCTGGACCAAATCAAACCTTTACAACTTGTAAATACTGACAAGTGTCACTTCAGATATTACTGAAGGATTACCTAAATATAAAAGACAGATTGGTCTGCAGTTAAATATTTTCTCCTTTGCTTTTCCAAAGCTGAAAGTAATTGAAAACAGAAGACATGCTTCTTGATGTAGCCTAACTTTTTAGGAATAGAAAGTATAAATGGTAGTTATATAGCTGACACTGTACTTCAGGTTTGCACTGGGTTGCACCTACCTGCCTTCACACAAAGCCAGGCAAAAAACAAATGCATGAACACTTACAGTCATATAAAATACACATGCAATATACCCTAGAGCACCTATTACGTGATACCACTCACAAGACACTGCAAATAAAAACCCACATAAGGATGGCACCAAGGAGTGGTGGAGAAGACACAAACTCATAATGTATTTCTTTCAAACAAAATGGTATTGCAAATGACATTGGAAAAACTCTGCCCAAAGCAAAGTGTTGTATAGAGAACATACATGATTGCAAAGTCTGAGGGATTCACATATACTTCAGAGAGGGCACATATCAGGAACAGATCTGGATTTTTACTGTCTTTGCGACTGCTTTAAGTCCATATTATTTTGGTATTTACATTAAAAAGGAGACAGAAATATCTTTGGAGATGACTAAGCAGTTTCTTGATTTCTATTAAGTAACAAAAAGCAGTCCTGCCAATTTATTAATATTTAACTTTCTACAACTTAATATGAACTTGGTTCCAAGAACTACATAGGTCTCCTTAAAGTATGTATAGCAAGAAGTCAATGCTGTGCCAGCTGGCAGATTAAACAGGCCATTAAAGTAGGCTCCTACTGAATTTAAAGGATTGTTTTTCATCTTTTCCTTCTCGTCTCCTCTACATCCAGATGTACGATTTAGGGAATATTTTCCAGTCCCAATAAGTAAAAGAAATGCCCTTGGCACTTAATGAGTTTTTCCTCCAATGTGGTCTCCTGCTGCACTTGGAATTTATTCCATTACTGTATGGCTTAATGGTCCCAAAATTCCTCTGACTACATGAAAAGACAGGGAAAGTGTGCTTTGGGTTCTTCATTCAAAAACAGGGACAGCCTTGGGTGATTGATCTTAGCGGATGATTTCATTCAGACCATCATTATCCCAGCATAGCACCCCACAACCCTGCAGCCCCTCATGCAGGACACCAGCACTGTTACCTGCACATTATAGTTGGGAAAAGTGGAGCTCACCAGGATTAAGGACAAGACTAACACCAGCCTGGAGCAGGTTGGCAGAGAAGCTTATTTCTCTGCAGTCCCTGCAGGACTTCAGTGATAAGTGGAGGGAAAAAAAAAATAATAATTAAAAAAAAATTGTGGTAAAACACCATGCCTTCACAGAACAGAGGCCTTCAGCATATAATTTTTTCCTTCAGAGGTTCAAGTGCTTATTTGAACTTTGTTAAAGCTACCTGAACTTCATGACCTAGCAGTATACAAAGGAAGAAGGAGTCTAGAATAAACTCTGGTATTAAACCAGCCCTGGTGTAATCTAGAACCATACAACGGTTCTGTAACAGTATTTCAGATAAAAGTGCCCCCTATAACAGTTTTACAAATGTCATCTAGAAAATATCAGAGTTGTATCTGCTCCCTGTAGCCATTTCAGACTGACTGGAACTACAGGCAGCTGAAGGAGGAGCACTGGCTTTTGAAAAGCCTGGAAAATGATTTTATAAAAAATTGAAATAGAAAAAACACCACATCTAGGCCTCCCTCAGTATTTCAGATGCCTGGGTAATAAAATGAGTTCAGTCCTATAAACTTGCTACTGAACTAGAAAACAAAAAGGCCTTAAAACCAAGTATAGGCACACAGCCAGAGACTGAGATACCCAGCTCTGGAGCTTGACCGTGACTCGGAGCATCTCCTTCCCCAGGAGCGAGAAGCCCCTCCAGGTTCCCACTCAGGCCCTGTCTGGTCCCACAGGGATTCCCTTACTCCCAGGCAGAGCCAGCCACCACCTCAGCCCATGCAACGACTTCAGAATTTGGCTCAAACAGAGTTTGATTTAACCAAATTGTTCTGGGGGTCACAAACATTCCCTGCCTCCTTCTTAAGGAGCAGTTTAATTCTTAATTGTATAAAGCTAAAGTGTAAAAAGTGTGTTTTGCATGTATTCTTTGTTTCTAATACCCAGTATCCGTAAGAGGACTCCCTTGCTTGGCTAGCAGTCGGGATTCATTAGACCTTTTATGATGATTCTTTCTGTTGTGCAGATATATGATGAATCTCAGATGTTTAAATAGCATATAACAGTGCTCCATTGACCTTGCTGAGTACAGTTGGAGGGAAAGAAAGGTAATTTTCCTCAAAAAAATGTTAAAAATGCGTCTCCACTATAGCACAGATGCAGAGGATAAAGAAACTCTAGAAGGATTAAAATATTTTAGATTAATTTGGAAGAAGGCCACACTGTGTAAAGCCTGGTTAGTTTTGACCTTTCCAATTCCACACCATATAAACAAACCCATTTAAACTGAATTTGTTAGAAGGAATGTTTAAAAAAAAAAAAAAATCCCCCAAAGTAGTTGTAACTCAAATGACCTCCAGTTCTGTAGTCTCTTCTTACTGCCTAAAGAACAAACGTATGTACAATATATTCTAGCCAGAGCTTGTGCAGTTGCTGCATGATTCATACTGCTTGAAAATTAAGTCATTTAAGTAAAGGGATTCTGGCTCACTCAAGCAAGGTTTTAAAACTGAAGCAAGTTTAGATCTGGTTGGTTTTGGAGCCGGCTTCCAAACTTTGAACAGGATCATTGCTTACAAATCTTCACTTTGGGCTGGGTGGAAGAAAGTAAAAGAAGGAATAAAATTGAAAGGAAGAGATGGAAAGAAAGGAAAAGAGGGAAAAAGAAGAGAACCTGTTTCATCAACACAACAATATAAGGACTAACCTAATGTTTGGTGTGCCACTCTCTGGCAGTAGCAAGTCCTTAATGTTTACTCACTTTCAAGGTCAAGTTTTGCCCCTTTTACTCACACAGAATAGAATTTTTGCCTGGAGAGTCTTCCAAAGAGAAAAGTCGGAATGTGGTACTAAATAATCATAATAAGTAAACGGTTGCTGGCTCTCATGAGTTAAACATGATGAGACACAAAGGAATATGAGGGTAGCAGTGAGCCAGCCAGAGAGGTAACAGCATGACAAACACAGCGAGTCGTTTTACATGATTAGCATCAACAGAACAGCGGGTGCTTAAAATAAAGGGACTTTCCTTATGAAAACCATAAATCCCAGAACAACTCAACACAAGGAATACCCTCCTATCTGCCATGCCAATAAAGAGAGTTCTCCAGCAGTCCCAGGCCTCCCCAAGTTCTTGAAATGGTACCCAAGTATCTGACCATAACTCAATGACTGCACAGATTCCTCTCCCCTCAGAGGATGTGAAGCAGCTTGCCCAGCTGAGGACATTATATTGTCTGCTCTCTCCTAAATACCCAAAGGAGCCAACACAATTTCACCACTGAATGTAACCATCTTGTAGAGAAACATGGCAACTTGACTGAAGTTCAGAACAGCACAACTCAACAGTTTAGAAAACAAAATGCGGAAAATTGTCACTTTTATTACAGGTAATGTACTTTCAGAGAATAAAATTACTTAATTCTGGGATTTGAGGGATAACATCCCTCCTTTTACTAAAGTTATTATGAAATGTTCTGAATGTGAAATAACAAGAGGCTATGACTGTTCTGACATCACAACCATAAAATTCAACTGTGATGATGGTTTCTGCAGCTATCATAAATTTGATACCACATAATTTGCTTGCTCCAATGCTACCAGTTTAAGTTTTTCATGTGATCTTTTTCCTTTTGATGCTTACTGCACATTAGCAATAAACATGTTCTCTGGCATCTCCTGCACATTTCATTGCATATAACCAGCCCTATGCTCCCATATTCAGTCTGGCTGCATGAATGGAAGGGATACATCAAGCTCTCTTTGGAGATACTCCAGGTTTGCAGGGATATAACCATAACCAGAAATCTGGCCAAGGGGATTTTTACATCATCAAAAAATGGATTCAGAATGTAGAACTTCTTGTGGTTGGATTTTGTTCTTCACATGTCATGTATGGACCTTTGTTTGTTGACATACCACTCTACATATTAATGAAAACAAGATGTTCTCTGGTCACTTAGACTATAATGGTAAAACATTTTAAATAAATACTTCACATAATATCAGAAACAGGTGCTAGATAGTAAAATTGCATGTTTGCAACAGAAATGGCCAAGATCTATTTATTAGGGCTTGCAGTTTTCTATTTTGTGCTTCACATTATCACTAGCAATGTATGAAAAACAACAGCTATTACATCCTGAACTTTCCTTTTGACATCTATTTATTTTTTTAAATTTACTCAAAGAAGTTTATGAGTAGAAGTTAGTATTTTTGAACACTCTTAACCCTGCCCTTTCATTAATATGCCTGCTACAACTCTATGTCCACATATTTTTTTCTTTTCTATCTTCAGTAGGATTCGGGTTTGTCTGCTCTATCATCTCACATAGAGGCTTAATAAAGGTTTCTCTACTCCATGTAGAAAGACATGCAGGACTCTCATCATCATTTCTGTCATGACCAAAATATCATCAGTTGTTCTAACTGCCACTTGTCTGAAATAGAAGTTATGGTCTGCAGGGACGTTTCCTACCTTCACCTTAGCAGTGGCATCCTTCCTTTGTGGAGTACCACTTAAAGTTAGGAAGGAGCAATGCCCTTCACACTGCTCATAGTCCTAAAGTTATTGCACGGCCCCTCAAAAAAAATTCCAGTTCTGAAAGGTACCTCTTTTTAGATACTTTCTTGTTCAGTTTAGCATTAGCACTGATTACCATTCATCTAAGACAGTTTATATGATGTTTTATAAGATATTCAGCCTAAATTTTGCTTCTCTCAGTAGTTCTAGCCTAAATATTGTTCATGATAGTACTCCTAGTCACACACTAGTACACTAATAGCATAACTCCATTCTTAATATTGCCCCTTTCCTGATTGATTCAAATGGAGTATGTCTGTTATCTGCAGTAATATATTTTGAAATCTTACTGGCTCTTAGTCAAGTGGAAGAATTAAGATTAATTTGATGGCTTAATAAATCACATTGTTTCAGTTTAGTTACATGCTACAGCCAACTTTATGTTCCCTGAGGTGGTCAGGGGATATGTTAAGGTTATACAGCTACACAGTGGGGATGCAGATGTACAGTTGTGTAAAGTCACCCAAATGGCTTTGCTCGGAGCCATTTGAGTTTATGAGCTTTGGTAGCAAGGGAACCCCCCTGGCTGCTTCCACACAAAGCTCCTCAGGTGGGTCAGCTCTGCGTTTCCATCCCATAGGCTCCTGGCACGCTCCTGGTTCAGGCACTGGACATGGTAGAGAAGCTGCACACAGCTACCTAGCACTAGAAACGAGTCAAGAGCCAAGATGCGACTGCAGAGAACTGGCTCTGGTGTCCCTGCAGCTGTGTCAGGACTAACCTGCTGCCTCAATAAACTATACTCAGTTAATGTCAATTATTAGTTTGTTAAAGACTATGTAGATTTAGTTTGTATGGAATAAAAACCCCTGAAAATTCTGGTAAGGAAAAAAAAAAAAGAACTGAAGAAAATCAATTAGTCAATTCATAAAAATAATGAAATTAAATTTTACTTTAAGATTTATGCTTTCTTAGAACTGGAAAAAATCAATTAGTCAATTCATAACAATAATTAATGAAATTAAATTTTACTTTAAGATTTATGCTTTCTTTTTTTGCAGACTTTCTCCTGGTTTTGCTGTTCAGTATTTTCTTTGTACTTGTAAGGAAAACAGCGCTTAGATTATCCTCAATTTTAACAAGGCAAAAACATGACATAGATTTGTCTTTCAGTGATAAAACTGGTGAAAATACAACACTTACGATAACCCTCTATTTGAAAAACATGAGTAAAAAGCCCCCTGAGCTCCACAAACATGTTGAGGACTGCACATGTCACATAACTAAGGACTACAATTTTTTGCCTGAGGCTCCCACATTTAACAAAGGGAAACACTGCTTTCAACAAAAGATGCTATTCTAGTTATGTGCCCTTTTACCCTGTCAGAGAAACAGCTGGTACCATAAAGTCACAGCTAATTTGTATCATGTCTGCACTAACAGTCAGATTTAGTTTGTATCAAACTTTCAAAGTTGGACTTAATACCAGTTGATGGATGACAGCTTTTCTTGCCTTCCCCCCCTTCTCAAAACATTATTAAACGTCACCTCCCACATAAGAAAAGAAACCAAGCAATATTCAAAATACAAATGGAATCTTTAACATGTTTCATATAACTAGAATATATCAAATTGTTTAAAACTAGTAACTGGGGTTTTTTTTTAATTCCTAACTAAGGGTGAGAAAGTTACACGAGCAGTTCTGAAGTTCTGTGACAAATAAATAATGCCTTAAGACAGACATGTAGGTACCAAGTGTCATGGAAAAGAATTTTCTCTTAAAAAAATTTTTAAAAACCCCCAAACCTTCCTTGCCTCAGGTAATCTCTTGTAGTCTAGGGTATCTGTTCTCCCCCCCCAAAAAAATCACTCTGCCTGCAGAGACTTTAAGGGCTTTTTCAAGGTCAAGACTCAACAATTCAGGGAAGGGGGTTTTTTTGGTGTTGTGGGTTTGTTTGTTTGTTTGTTTTGTTTTTAAGGGGACCTGTCTGTCATTTATACTATTAAATGTCATCTCGTCTCATTTTTAAGATCCCCACAGCAGAATGCCTGAACTGTGTAAAGGGACTTCAGTGAAAGACTTAACAGCTCCAAACCCGCAGTGCTTGTGTGAGAAAGAGCTACAGAGATCAGGCTCTTCTTGGAAAACAGGCATGGGGGAACTTCCAGAGATTGGGAGTTCAAACTCAGTTCAGATAAACATCTAAGGGTGCTGGTGTTTCTGAGACCACCCTCCACAGCACCTGAGTCTACATTAGTTGGAGATAAGATATTCTTTGGAGATTCCAGCTGCTTCCCACTTCTGGATAATCTAGAAATATTTGACCAAGGCTCTTTTATCCTGCAATCTGAAAGCATCACTGAAACATAGGCAAGGAAAAACTCACAACATCCTGGGAAGTAGAAAAACTATTTTTTTATATACATATATTTATTTTTTTTTAATGCTGCACAGTATAATGATTATGACTGTTCTGAACAATTGACCCCACGCATCGGAAATAAGTTTCTGAAGCAGAACCGACCTAAGTACTGCAAGTGAGTAATGTCCCTGGGAAGTTCAAAGCAGCAGTACCAGTAATGCAGTTTTAAAGCCAGAGGAGAGCTGATGGTGACAGCTGAGAAAGAGCAGTTGTCAATGAAGACTGAATAATCCCAGCTCCCAGACTATCTTTCCCTCAGTGCAGGCATTTCCTGCCATAGAAGGTTAATATTGCGCAGAAGACAGTAAGATACAGCTTCTACTGTGCCTAAGCTGTGCTGGCACTGCTCTCTGATGGACTCCTTGCCAGCAAACAGAGCCAAGGCGCAGCGTGCTCCTGCCACATCCTCTCCAGCAAGCTATATCTGCTCTCTACCTACTGGGAAGATGCAGATAATCAACTCCACTCCCTTCACTCCAAGCACAGCAGTGACTCTGCCCCTACATATGATCCTTGTGCTTATTCAGATTTTACTTTTTTTTAATGTTCTTAAATTTTTGTCTGGCAAGGAATGGTTTATTAGAAGCAGATTCCTCTTCAACTCCTCAGTGTGTCAGTTTTACAATTCCTAGGTGGCATAATTCCTGGAAAATAAAAAATATTCTTCCTCCAAAATTTTGAATTAGTCACAGCAGGGTTTACTTGTTTTGGTTCACCCTTAAATAGAGCATAATCTTCTACATCTAAATGACGCTCTGGTTTTCTTTGTTTCAGTTGCCTGTTAGCTCCAAATTTCTTACAAGCAATAATACTTTTCTAGCAAGTGATGCCCACCAATTGGATTCAGCAGCCAAAGGCACACATCACATTTTCATGGGACTGTAAATTGCATCAGAAAGAACAACACTACTTCCAAAGCTTGATCCACTGGTATTAAACTAAACAAAACTCCACACAGTTGTCTTTAACACCTCTTCAGGAATGCAACGCAACACAAAAACCACCACACAGAGCTCACCTTAAGTCCCAGAAGCTACAGGGAAACTTGGGCAAGATTGGGTGCTGCATCTCTTCTTCCAAGCAGAGAAGAGAACAGATGAGAGAAGGAAGATCCTGCACTTGTCTCAGTTTAATTCATCACAATAAAGCTATAGAAAAATGTCTTCAGAGACTTCACAGAAATGCTCTGTCTTGAATATATAAGAGAAAAGCTGACCAAAACCTCTCTTACACAATGTTTCCTAACGGCAAACATCTTGACTTTTAACAAAATGTATGTTCCCAAGGAAGATAAAAAACAATCATAACTAGCCAGTGACTTTGAACCTTAAGGGTATCACTTATTTTTGAAAGAAAGTTATCTAAGCATGTCTCAGATTGTCTTCCAAAATCAGATTTGGCTGTATTCAAGAACTAACAGAAGAGTGTCAGGACTGTCAGGATAATATTAAACTATATTCCTGCTTTGTCTACTCAGATAAAGAGATGTGCCTTGTTTACAGTACTTTAGGGAGATAATGCTTGTTTTTTTTCCCTTTCCAGATGACTGTAGTGGTCCACATCATTTGCTTTAATAATCTTCTAAAGGCAACTAATGGCCTTTTTCATGTTATTTTCATTTATGCACTCTAAAGACCATCCTCCTATTTGGCCAGCTTTAAAATGTGAAAGTGGAGGTAAAGTGTAGAAAGGATTATCAGATTTTGCCTTTCCTTCTTCCTGATGGAATTCTTCCACCACTTTGACAAAGCTGTGCAAGCACCACGGGGACTTCAGCTTGAGACAGGTGATACTTGACCTGCATCCTACACTTGGAGTAGATGAATAATTACCTGAAGGACGGATTTTCAGGTGTAATTTATGCATCAAAATAAGGCACCAGCTCAGAAATACACTGAAGCACAGTCTCAGTTTTGAGGGACTGGAGTACCTTCTTTCAACACCAGTTCTGCAGGCTCAGACCTGTCTACAAATACAACTCCAGTTGCTGAGCTGTCAGAAAAACTCTGGAGGGCAGTCACTGCTCTCTTTGAATATCCTATCCTGAGCATGGGGGAGAGAACTTAACATTTCTGATCCCATTTGCTTTTGGACAGTATGGCCTCCCCCTCTTTGGGTCAAACTTTTAAGGGAATTGGGTACCTCATAAATGCACCACCTTAGGAAGCACGTGGGATCTTAAATTCAGTGATTACACTGGAAGAAGTGTTTCATAGTAAAATTTAGAATATTTAGGCTGGTTCTGAATCAGAAAGAAATCCTAATTTTGGAATGTCAACATTTACAAGCTGGAAATCTCAGATTGTATCTGGCCTCAGTCTTAAATACTCCCCCCACAAAAGCTCAAAAGTAATGTAGAATTCCAAAACAGCAACCAGGGCAGAGAACAGCCTGCAACCATTATCAGCCTGTTCAGCACTTGCACAAACCTTCTCAAAATTGTAGACAAAGTTAAATTTGCTTCCCCAAGGACAATGACAAAAACAGCCAAAATGGGCCAAGACCCAACATTCCTGGATGGGGGGTAAAGCCATTGGAGATGAAAGGCAATGCAACCTGTGTTCAGCCTGCCACCATCTCTCTCTCCTCCTCCACTCTGCTCTTGCCAAAAAAAGAGGGGATGGAGCAGAGGTACAGAGTAGGTCCAGGCACGCAAAGAACATGGTCACTCATCAGTGAGAATAAGCAGCTTGCTGTACCCTGAAATTAACTGAAGTTGATGGTATCTAAGGGAGTTTGCCTTGACCCTGGTGCAATATTTCTGACCCCATCAGTCTGCTGTCACAGGCACTGCTTAAACTTAGAGCCAGTCCTCGGTTTGTCTCCAGCCTGGAATTTCCGTATATTGAGGAGCTGAGGTTTACACACATTATAAACACTTCCTTTAAACGGTTTGTGAACCCTTGCTTGTTCTGGCAGTGAAAGAACAATATTTGTAAAAAAAAATAAAAAATTAAAAAAAAAATGTCTGAGTCTTACACATTGTAAATAGTCAGCAAACATGGTTACTTGGACTCTCACAGACTCTTCAGAGCCTGCTTGCTCTAAGAAGAATAGAAGACACAACAGGACAGTTACAAACCAGCACATGATTTTAACACAAGTAAATACGACTTAAGACTCCCACTGCAAGAAAAAAAAAAAAAACTACTTGCTGAAATCCAGCAGAGAAATAAATATAGCTATTAAAAGAATGGCTGTACATCCACAAAATGATTACTGTAAAATTCAAATATTTTGATTTGAAGATAAAATTCAAGATAAAATACTTCAAATGTACTATCAGTTCTGAAGAAAGTAATCTCTGGTGACAGTGGACCCAGAGGAATAGGAGTCAAGGGTCTGACTGCAGGGCTTGTCCACTGATTTTCAGAGGGATTTGGATCAGCCCCCAAAGAAGCAAGCAAGCACACAGGAGAAAGAGAAACACAATATAAAAACCTCAAAAAACAAAACAAAACACCCCAAATGAAAAAACCACCAATACAGAAAAACCTTCTGAATAACACAGGCTAGGAAATCTGAGGTAACTACTTGGATCATACTCACAGGAAAGCAATCAGAGGAAATATTCTGAGCTTTTCAGTAACAAACCAGCTGCTGATGAATTCAAAATGATGAGTCCAGAAAATAGAGGTGATCACTGTACAAAAATAGAAAATAAAGGACATTGTTTAGCAGTGGCATAATTATTGCACACTCTTCATTTTTCTTTAACAATATCCCTACAAAGGTTTTTTTAAAGTATGGAATAAAACAGGAATATTCAGCAAGAGACCAAGAAAACTCACTATCGACAGCTCCAGAAATTGGAGTTTGACAAAGCAGACTTTGATTTCCCAGAATTTCTCAAAGTTACTCACTAAAACCTCTTTAAGAAGTTAAGCTGATACAAGCTAAGCTGAACATTCTCTTGTGCTTAATAGGAGACAAAGCAAAGCATCAGATGAGCAGTGTTTTCACAATAGAGCAAGGTTTCCATCATACCTCCCTGAGGATCTATACTGACACCTGTAGTATTCAACATATTCATAAAAGCACTCTGCAAAAGCAGATGAACAATGAGAAGACAGTCTGGAGATGATACAAAACTAGTCATTATAATAAAATCTAAAGTCAATACAAAGAACTGGGGAA
>NW_010293324.1:20837-35232 GCF_000700745.2 Antrostomus carolinensis
AGTTCATAGTAATAAATTTCTATGGATAAATTGAATTCAGTGTTCATAAAAGTATATGGGGGAAAAATGAAAAAAACCTTATATGTTTATGCACAAAGTGATCAACTCTAAATGGATGAATAACACTCAGCAAAGACATCTTGGAGTCTGAGGAAGAGCTCTCTGAAAAAGGAGAGCTCTCTGGAAAAGAGAAGGCTCCAGGGAGATCTTATAGCAGCCTTCTAATACCTGAAGGGGCTACAAGAAAGCTGGGGAAGGACTTTTCATAAGGGCAGTTAATGACAGAACAAGGGGAAATGGGTTTAAACTGGAAGAGGGGAGGGTTAGATTCGATATTAGGACGAAGTTCTTCACTGTGAGGGTGGTCAGACACTGGAACAGGTTGCCCAGAGAAGCTGTGGCTGCTCCTCCCTGGAAGTGTTCAAGGCCAGGCTGGATGAGGCTTTGAGCAACCTGGTCTAGTGGAAGGTGTCCCTGCTGATGGCAGGGGGGTTGGAACTGGATGAGCTTTAAGGTCCCTTCCAATCCAAACCATTCTATGAAAATATTAGCTCACTAGCCAGTAGTTGTCAAAAGGCAAGTTAAGAATCATTAGGGAAAAATCTAGGTTCTAAGACACACATATCAATATATGGTATAGCTATGTTTTCAGTTTTGCATGAAATTCTGGTTACCCTTTCTCAAAAAGGGCCCCAGGAAGGGACACTAATGATCAGAGCTATGGCAGTTTCCATCTAGGAGGCTCTCTAGAGTATGACTCTCCCATTTGAAAAAGAGAGGTGATTGAGGCAGGATATGGGAAAGGTTCTGAATGGTTTTTAAACAGTAAATGTTGTTTATTGTTATACAAGAACTATGATTCAAGAAGGAATTAAAAACAAAAAATTGTGGAGGATAGTTTCATCAGCTATGAGATACGATAGTCTGGATGTCACCTCTAGCTTAGAAAGCCACAGAGAAAACATTGCCAGACTGTAAGAGAACACATAAAAGAGTGTTCCTTTTCCACATTCATTCATTCATTCCACACTCCTCTGCTTTTGCTTTCTTTACTGCGACTGGCTCAGTCAGGGATAGGATATTAACCTAGATGGACACTTGCTCTGACCCAGCATGACAATTCTATAAATGTCAATTCAGAGAGCAGAACAAATGAGCTGCCACCCTTATATAAAGACAGTACAACATTTTGTGGGGGATCTAGTAGAAACTCATCATGGATACCAGGAAATACACTGAAAAGTATAATTTTTTTCCCCTGAAGACTCGCTCTGCATTCAGCTACTACTTAGTAGTATACAGACCCACCAGGGTAAAAATAAAAACTATAAGCTTCCTTCAGAGACCCTCACAGGCTCCTTTTAGACCCAAAGACGACCATACAGATCATCCTGCTGCCAAAAGAGGAAATGGATTATTTAAAAATCACTGAATCTTATTTTCAGCAATTTCAGACCATAATGTGGGGCCATTACTCATATTAATTTCTGGATATTCACTGGAAACTTATGGACTTTTGTAGACTTTTGATGTAAATGACTATTCAGCAATTTTAAAAAAAAAGAATTTTACAGTCTGGTCTCTCAGTTTTACAGACACCTGACAGTGATTTACATTACTGAAAAATTTAGGGTGGACAAAGCCAAGATTTTGATTTATTCCATTAGAAGTTTCAAGAAGATTCAAGAGAGATCTCAGTCCCCTTTTGATGATCAGCATTACTATGCGTATATCACATCGCAGAGAAAAGCAATGTAAGAGAACATCTGTAATCATCCAAGTCTGAAAACAGCAACCAAGAACTTCAAGTCATCTTCTCACTGGTTACTCCTGCTTACAGCAAGAGCAGATTGGGCTTTATCAGTCCACAGAGCTTCAACTCATGAATAACATGAAAGTCACTGGATTAATTCAAACTTTTTCTCTAAGTTGAAAAGCTGACTTTGCCCATTTCTATTGTGCCCCACTTAACTCTCAGTAATCATAATTTCATGACATTCAGATCATGCATTAGGAGGATCTTGGATCTAAAAGTCTTTTTCTGCTCAAACCATTAGCTCTCTTTCAATCTCTTCAGTATTTTCTTTTTGAATGAAGACAACCCCCAAAAGATTTTCCTTTTCTTTCCCACAGTCAAAGCCCTTTTCTGCTATTCTCCTTCTATTTGCTCTGTCCTAAAGCAACATTTTTCTGAATTGAGCTCAACATTATTTGTAATATCAATAAAATGACTGAAATATGCTCTCTCACTATTTGCTATCCAAAAGAACCTCTATCAGACCACAATTCCATTGTGAGCTGAATGTGAAGGGCTAGGAACAATTTAACAATCAGGAAATTTCCATACAACTTAAGCATGAAGGAAGTTCAGGTCCAGGTCAAAAACCAGACTCCAGTAATCTAAACCCTCCAATCCAAGAAACATCACTAGGATTTGGACACTTTTTGGGCTGTAATCTTCAGTGGTAAAATTGGCACAGTTTTTACTGATTCTTCAGTCCTGCAAATTCCCCTGACCATAAACATTGGGTTCATGTTCTTCTCTCATTCACGCAATGGCATTAACAGCATTACAGACCTAGGCACACACCCAGCACTCCATGTTCAAAGCACACAGTGAAACTCAAGTTCCAGCTAACATAGGTAGTAGATTGTCAGCTGACATAGGTCAGTATCCATCAAATGCAATTTTAATAACATAAATGTTTTTATTGTAAGTACTTTGTGGCTTGAGAAATGAGGAAGTTGTTACTATCTTGATTACAGAAACTAAGGAAACCAAATCACATCCAAGGTCATTCTGAAGTTGACTGATGACATATCAATGTGTTGGTGTTTTTTTTCGATTAGAAGTATATGTGTGCACACACAAAAAAGTTTGGTTTAATTCCCCTCTACTCTGTTAATAGATTTGTTTCTATTCTAGCAGGTAGCTTTGAATGGAAGTAAAGTTAGGTAACCCAGTAAACAAAACTATGTGCTACAGGTGTTCCAGTTTATCCAATAGTGACAGGGTTCAGATCTCATCTCTTCTTGTAGAGATTTTAGCCTACAGCTTCCAAAGGACACTCTAGCACTAGGACATTCTTCCACATCCTTTCCTACTAGGAGTGGGGCTAAGAGTATAAGGGGAACTGTAACACACTAGACTAAAGGTCCAACTAGCTCTGTATCCTGTCTCCACGAGTGGCCAATATCAGATGTTTAAGGTAGAACATAAGAAGAGGGAAAGCATATAATGATGCTTCTCACAAATACTCTACAACCGCTTGTGACTTCCAGAATGTCTGAGTCAAAGTTGGAATCTGTGTATTTACTGATCTCCATGGCAGCTTTTTTCCATTATTGCTTCCAGTAGCTGCCAACACTCAGCAAAATCCCATAACAGAGTGTCCCACAACTTAATTATGTGCTATGTGAAGATACAGTTCACTTTGGACAAGTAATTAAACCTTCAGACTGATACTAGGACTCAGTTATGCCACTTCCTAGCTGAAGGCTCACTCACCTAATGCACAGTTAGGCGTGGTATGCACACATAATGGAGCAATTCCAAATTATCCAACAGCAAGGTGGTTAAGAAACTGTTTTGGAAATAGCACACCTGGGTTTCAGTCCCAATTACATATTTAATTATTTAGCAGAGTGAAATAACATCAGTAGGAGAGAGTGGGAGCACCATAAAAAATAGTTGGAGAGTACACTTTACAATACTCTTGGACAAAGGAAGTAACCCAGTGTACCTCCTGGGTTCTGAGTTAATAATCTATTAGATAAAAGAAGGATTTCTCCTCCAATATTTAAAAATAGCAAATCATTTCACAGAATCACAGAACATTTCAGGTTGGAAGGCACCTCAGGACACCATCTAGTTCAATTCCCTGCTCAAAGCAGACTGCCCAGGATCATGTCCAGTTGGGGTCTGAATATGTCCAAGGATAGAGAATCCACAGCCTCCCTAGGAAATATCTTCCAGTGTTGATCACTTACAGTAATACAGTTTTCCCCTACATTTATGTGGAATTTTCTGTATTTCAATTTGTATTCCTTTCCTTACATCCTTTCACTGGGTACCTTTAAGAAGAGTCTGTTTTGGTCTTTTTTTGTCATCATACTTCCCCTCTCCCACAGAGTCACAGTGTGTGACAGCCATAGAGTAGCCGTTAAACTTGAATCTCATTCCAGTTACAGCTAGGAATTTATACCTGTAGATTTCAGTATTGCCTTTTGTGCTAATTATTTTTTTCCCCCCCTCAAGTAATGAAAATGAGAGCAGGAAACCACCTTTCTAAAGAGTGGTCTAGGTGAAGTATTGCTTTGTTTACCCATTTCTTACAGGTCTCCCTTTCTCCTTTTGATTTTTATGTAGTCAGGGTTGCAGTGTAGTTTATTTACTCACAAAGACATTACAGAGGGAGCACTTAAATAAAACTTTTTGATTTTTCCTCAGATGTGCTACGTGCTTTTCATTATAATGTTTGGGAAACAAGTGTTACCAACAGAAGAGGGGAACAGGAAGCCTCAAACTCATCCATTACTTTCTAAACAGGTAACCCAGGAATTTGTTTTCTAGGACAACCTAAAAAGGGAAGGTGTGGCATCTCCTGTGAACTTCTTGCCTAACCACTTACAAGCTCAGTACAAAACACCAGCATTCAAAGTAAATAAAAACACCTCTCCTGCAGCAATATACTCCAGTTAGAGTTTAATTTAAAAACCATAGTCAAAGCCTGTTGACATCAGGCTAAGTACCCATTTACCTGAGCTCTACTTCCCAGAGGACTGCAGCCATCTCCCAGTTACCAGTTTTTCTGTCAGTGTTATGAGAGCAGTAATATCACCAAGCCCCAGCTTTCTGGGTACTGTAAAGGCAAAATAATGGTTCTCCAGAGCAAGACTCAGGGGCACCCTGAGCACACCTCATCCCATGTACTAAATTGCTCAATGAGTATTCTTAATTACAAATTAGAATCAGGGCTTATAATCATGATTGACCTTTAAAATAATGCCAGACAACCATACACATTAAAGGAGAAAGTATGTGAAGGAGAAAGATCTGTGTCTTCCTTCCAACCAAGCTGCTAATGTCCCTTTAAACAGCAACTCATTTGACCTACAAAGTTTCAGGAACTGTCATATTTCTTCTCCACCATTTAAAATGGCAGTTATCCTTATGGTGACCTCAGCAGTAGAGCACCCTAATACTTTGGAGAACAGTCACTCCTCTCACACACAGGAGGATACTCTCTCAGTAGGAGTGAACATCTTTTGGATACAATGAGTGCCCTACACACAGGCTTTCATTCTGCATGTCTTGGCACAAGATAGGAAAGAAAGAAAACTGCTTCCTAAGGTTAAACAGAAGCAAAAGGAGAACCAGATACAGCTCATACTGAGTGGAAGTAGACTGCAAGATTTTTGTGTGGTTATTCTTGAAAGTAGAGGCTAACAAATAAGCAAAGTATGTGTGCATCTGAGCAGATGTGGGCTGGAACATCATCCTCAGCCACACAAATATAGCACTTGCTTCCTTCTTTGGCCACGTTCAGGCTACTAAGCAGAAGCCATTTGGTAACCACACAGCAGTGGCATTCACATTAACAGAAAACCAGACTCCTCATCTCTTCCTGCTTTGATCAGCAGTTACTGCCCACAGGAATAAACAGAGAGTTGTTTTCTTCACTTGCTCCATACGCAGGGTCTGCTGTTCTCACGTGGCCATCAGTGGCAACAAGAACAAGCCAAGCCTGTTCCAGAACAGCCATTTGTCCTCAATAAATCTATCTCCTCAACAGAGCAGTGAACACGCACAGCAAGGAAAAGACAATTCAAGAAGTGTTTTCCCCTTTCAAATTGTGATCTGGATTGAAAAACATGTTAAAATCTAAAAACCAAAGCTTGCAATATTCCTTTTTAATCATCTGGAGATTGATCATAAGCTTCCTTAAATCACTGGCAGTGGATACAGGCATGTCTGCTACAGAACATACTACTGAGGGAAAACATTTACTGCTAATCAGTCTCAAATTCCTTGTAAATTCATTGTCCCATTCAGAAAAGAGTTACAGAAAGATTAGGGCTCTAATCCAAATTATTGATAATCCATAAAGAATATTGTGTAATAATTCAGAAAATAGTTGCTTGCAATAGACAGCAAATGGAAACTGGCTGCTTCAAAGCATATTTTGACAGCTGCTAGCATCATGCAACACGACAAATGAAAGAATTTGCTCAAAAAAAAAGCAGAGTAGGGCAGCTAAAATAAGTCTGTAATAACAAAAAGGATGTCTTTTGTGAAAGCTCTGATTTTCTCCTCTCCTGTGTCTTCTTCAGTTATTGAATGCAAACACACTGCTGGGATGGATGTCAGGAGAGAGGGAGCTGCAGAGACAAATTCCATGAGCAGTATGCTTTTCAGGGAAGTTTAATTAATGGTGTTTCTGAGAAGAATTCTGATTGACAGGATTAATGCCAGCACTAAAAGTTACTATTTGTGGATCCTGGAGCTCACAGCTCCCATAAAAAATAAAGTTGTTTAGAAAAGAGCTTTGTGCAAATGAAGGCATTCCCTCAGCAGGGAAGGTTCATGTGAATGTCTTCTGTAGCTTCCCTTCACATGGGTTTTTCTGTGGAGATGGGATAGCTCAAAGTCCCTGGAGAACATTCTCCCCTGGGTGCAGAAGGTTTTACTCAAGTTTTCTATGTTAGTTCTTGGGGAACTTTTCTATAATGAGCAAAAAATGAAATTCTAAGAATGAATGTTCCCGAATTTGTAGAGATGAACATTTGGTTCCACTCTCTTTGCTTCAGGATTTATTTCAGGTTTGCACTGAATACCTTTTTCTTTTAGTTTTCCAATTCATACCACCTTCCTACTAAGATAATCATCTGGCATTCTCCTAGCAGCACTCAGTCCAAAATACAAATTCACTGCTCTAATTTCTTGTAAGGACTTGGGACAAATTATTAAACTGACCACAAACGTTGTATTTTATTTTATTATCATTAAATCTTTAAGTACTAACCCAAGTAAATCACCTTCTAGAAGGGCTAAAGCATTACAAGACAAAACAAGAAATGAAATAAGCAAACGCTGCTCCATTGCAAAAGCAAGGGAAGGACCACAGCATCCCAGTTCACACAGGAAGCACCCACTAGTTTCCTCAACCATCTCCCAGTAACTGTGAAATGGAAGAAGGATAAAAAAAAAAGATCATTCTTCCCACTTACTCCATCCCTCTCAATCACCTGCCTCAGACAGGATAAAGTAATTCAGATACAGCGATTTCTTCACAGCAATTTTCAGTCACCTCATTTGCATCATATCTTTACTTTCTTGACCCATATTTTCCCCACTCTTCTCTTGCTTCCATATCTGTCTTGCCTCCCCCATTTTACCCTTCCCTGGTTTCTTTGTTGCTTGCTCCTGCTGACATTCTTTCCACACCAGACTCTTAACCAATTTCTTGCTCCAGATCCTATTGCCCTGCTTCCTCCTACTCCTTATTGCTTTGCTCCTGACATTCTTTCCACACCAGACTCTTAACCAATTTCTTGCCCCAGATCCTGTTGCCCTGCTTCCTCCTACTCCTTATTGCTAGCCTCTTGATATCTTCTCAGTATCTTGCCCTGATCCCATAGTTCATCATGACAGCAAAATTTATCACCTATGAAAGGTTAGCATGGCAAGCACCTCTTCCTAAGTAACATATGCGCTCAGTCCCACCATGGTCATTTTGGATCAGGGAAAATATTTGCAAATACTTATTCAGGAATAACCAGTTCCAATAACTGGTTTTTAAAGTGGTTCTATTATATATGGAAAGCTTGAAAATCTCACATTGCAAGGACTGTCCCAGTAGTAACATTATTGGTGATTAATACATATAGTTATACCTTTTTCCACGGTCTGGTCCAGTGACCCAACAAACCACTACTTTTACTCTAGCTACTACATTTCTGTCTGGGAATAGCTGTAGCTTTGATGCTGTCAGCTCTCACTGCTGCTGGTGATGTTCAATATGGATGACTGATAGGTGAACCTTTAAGGTTACACTGTTATTCTCTCAACTCTAATGAGCTGAAAAATGCCTGCAGAAAGTACTAGGTACTCATAAATACTCAAAGGCTTCTAAATGTCCACACAAAAACTTAAATTTGAGTCCATTCAGGAAACCAGATTGATTGTTACAGATGGACACCATCTTCTCCACTATATAAGTAACTGGCTCTGTCACAACACGCTGAGAAATGGATCACCTCCTTGACTTCTTCCTGATCTGCCCCACGGATGGAGGAAATGAAGTTGCTGGTGAAAGCATGGCAAGCGTGTCTATTTTCTAACTTTTCACCTAATGTGCAAATACAAAAACTGGCAGTTTGCAGTCGATCATCTAAAGAAAAACCACCAAGGCTGCTTGTCAGCCTTCAAACACTACCTGTGTGCTCAGCGCTACCTGAGCTTTGCCAAACCCACTCCATTTATTTTAATGAAGTACAACTCATAAATTCAATACGCAGTTTAAATCTCTTCTCGCTTGGCAGCCATATAAACAGCAAGGAATGTGCACATTAAAAAAAAAAAGAAAGTTATCCTAGTCACACCTATTACTTTTCCAAAAGGAAGGGCATGCTCAGGTACTGTAGATGAGAATCTAGATGACTGAGCCCCAGCTACTTAGACTGTTAGCCTTATTTTCAATGGTAGGAAATATTATATAAAATCCATGTAACACATCCAAGCTAAGTGCAAATGATGAAAGGAATCAGCAAGGGAAAAGAGGCCAGAGAGCTGTTGTGATGGAAGAATAGCAGCTGGGAAAACTAAAGTCAACCCAGCTATGTTATTTTTTAATTAAAAATAAACATGGGTTTTGTTGCCAAGGGATTGGTTAGCATTCCATTAAAAAAAAAAAAAAAAAAAAAAGGAAAAATGAAAAAAAGGAATTTTGTTTTACTTCATTCTCACTCCCCTCCTAACCCTCCTCCGCTCTTCTCCCCCTTCTTCCTCCCCAAAAAGTATTTATAGATTTTGCAGAAAAAATACCATAGTCATAAAATTTAGGTCAGTATGCAGTACCACACAGAGCCACCTATTTTTGAGACATTCTCTCACATGAATACCTCCTTGATTCAAAATAGTCAGAGACTATCATTTTAATTTCATTATTTCGTCTTCACTGCTGACCTCCTCGCTAGCTATACAAATATGCATGACTGCACTGCCTGAGCCTGCACGTGTGCAAATGATAAAGGCTCTCTTTGGACAGCCCTTTTAATGAAGGTTTCAGAAGACCCATATTAATCCTTCCAAGTTCACCCTTGCTTCTCTTCAATCAAATACTAAAGCGGCTTTTATTCATGCCTGGATGGAGGTTTGTCCTATTTTTTTAATGGAATTTGTTTGTGTCCAAGACCACTAAAGGTCTTACACTTTTCTTTGCAGCCCTCATTTCACAAACAAGAGTGTGAAGTCACTAGCAGAGAAAAACCAAAGAATCAGTTCATAGAATCATAGAATGGTTTGGATTGGAAGGGCCCTTAAAGATCATCCAGTTCCAACCCCCCTGCCATCAGCAGGGACACCTTCCACTAGACCAGGTTGCTCAAAGCCTCATCCAACCTGGCCACAAACACTTCCAGGGAGGGGGCATCTACAACTTCCTTGGGCAACCTGTTCCAGTGTCTGACCACCCTCACAGTGAAGAACTTCTTCCTAATATCTCATCTAAACCTCCCCTCTTTCAGTTTAAACCCATTTCCCCTTGTCTTGTCATTAGCTGCCCTTATGAAAAGTCCCTCCCCAGCTTTCTTGTAGCCCCTTCAGGTACTGGGAGGCCGCTATAAGATCTCCCCGGAGCCTTCTCTTTTTCAGGCTGAACAGCCCCAACTCTTTCAGCCTGTCTTCATAGGAGAGGTGCTCCAGCCCTCGGATCAGCCTGGTGGCCCTTCTCTGGACTTGTTCTAACTGCTCCAGGTCTTTCTTATGTTGGGGGCTCCAGAACTGGACGCAGTCTTTCATACATTCCAAGCATTCAAAGATTAACTACTTTTAAAGGCTGACTACCTCATTAGCTTCTCTCCTGTGTGTTTTTCATTCACCTATCTTCTATGTTTCTTGTGTGCTTTTATTATGCCTGACCTCAGAGAAGCTTTCTGCTACCAAGGTCTTAGCCACAGACCAGACTTATCGCAATCATTTCTCCACGCTGCTTCCACATCACATTTCAAAATCTTATCTCGCTTAATCAGCTTCTGCTTTCTCCCTCCCCATCTGCTCTACTAGTTTTTTATATTTTGTTTAAGATGTTTTAGGCCATAATTCATATGAAATACATAACGAGAGGCAGTTGCAATTATTCTGCTAAAACATGTAGGAGCTGATGGGCTAAACCTCCCCTGAAACAGACCATGAAATTGAAATTTTCTGTAGAAATATCCATCTTCAGCTGAGTTATCAGTTCTGGTTGAATCAAAGAAAGTGCAATCTAGTGATTAGTCATTGAGCTGGCTGGTGACAGAAGATAATTCAGATGAAATAAAAATACTTGCATGTATCTTCTGTATACCATCATGCACAGCAAGTCACCAGCCTAAGGGCTGTTCTTGGGGAGTAAGACTTGCTTGCATCTATCTGGAGTCAGTCCAGTTTGCATTAATAAAGTCCAGTGACAAAGGGACTAGAATATTTAATTATTTATTCAGTGCAGAGCAGCTCTAATAAGAAGGAATCCCAAACAGGAACAGTGCAGTACAAGATGGTCAATGCACCCACATTTTCACAAGAGAGAGACCCAGCCTCCATCCCAGCTGTGCAGAGTGGCATTTAAACCTTCAGCCTTGCAAGGAGACCTAGCCAATGAATTAGAATGAAAGTATCTCTCTGTTTTTCTACCTTACGAGGTCTTTCCGTGCATCCCAATGCATTTCCAGAAAGATTCTGAATTTGTGAAAACATAAAGACAGAAATAATTTTTGACCCAGCTCTGGTCAGTATCTGCTGACTCACATCCAGATTCCTCTAGTATCTGAATCTTCCATTAACTCCAGAGAAAATTTGTGGCTGACCACAGAACATAAGGTTAGCTAACTAAAGAGCATAATGCATATTATTTGTGATGCAACAGTAAGCACAGGAGAAAGAGGACACTGGGTTGCAAAATGTTTTTCTTTATGCTTTGCATATTTTTTGGAAGAGGAAAGAAAAACACATTAAGCAAAGCAATGTATTTGTTTTGTCTCAAGGACACTGGCTCACAAAGAAATGTTGCTGTCACTAGAGAGAGTTCAAGTCATTGGTGGCCAAACAATTTTTTTTTTTTAAAAAAAGCCTTTGGAACCCAAATGTTATTTCTCATCCCAATCAAATGTAAATAATTCAACAGCTTAGTGACCAACAGTATGCAACAGAGAATGACTTTTCTGGGTAATTAAGCATCGAAGCAGAGCTGAAACTAATTCTATGAATATCAATTCTCTTTTGTGGCAACACAAAATTGGATTTATCATTAGAAAATAAGAGAAAGGGGGAGGAAAAAAATAATATCTTGGCACTGGCAGAACCTAAACATGTTATGCTTCAGCTTCCTCGAGTTTCATACCAACTTCCATGTAAGAACAGAATGTAGTTGAATTAAACATGATTGGAGGGATGGTTTTATCTTTCAGATGGTCACCTGCTGCTTGAGTCTAAGGGTTACATGAAAACAGAGAAATTAGAGAGGCTTCTCAGACTCTTCCTTTTCCAGATAGGGTGACTATTTGACTATCAAAGTAGGAACTTCCTAATTCTGACTACTGAAGAGGATTCTACTCTTTTTTATTTTCTTCAAGAGCAGCAACAGCTCAATCTGAAATCAAAAACAAAGCAAAAGCTTTGGGAGGTTTGTTCTATGACCTGTACGGGGAGGTAGATACAATCACACAAATACTGAGGAGGACAGGGAAACCAAAGTGAGACTCAAATACAAATGGAAGGCAAGAGAACCTCTCTAGAAGGGAAGAGCTGTAATAAAGTCACTTAGAATTGCCATCAGCCTTTTATTCAGAAGAGCAGTCATATCAATGAAGATATCACTCAATGATTCTGCTGTGTTTTAAAAGGTTGGGAGCCTCTTGTCATATGATAGCAGCACTGTTTTATCTGTTAAATCTCATACCCAGAAGCTAGGCCACTGAGAAAACACACATGCCAAAATGGTGAAAACATTTAAGACCATCCACACATCCCATCTTCATCTAGCAAACAGAAAATGGAATGCTCTTTACAACCCTTTGATATTTCTTTGTTCCTCATGGGAAACTAGTTGATGTTTTCTATTATCAGCTTTCATTGTTAACAACACTCAAGGGGAAGTTTATTAATTTTACATCTTGATGCTATTTGTCCAAAGCAACCTTTCTATGAGGGCCATAGACTAATAAACAGTAAAATATCATATAGACATCAGGATTAATTCATTAAGTGGAATTCAACAAGACTGACACATAAATTTTATGTATTTCTTATTTTAAAACAGAATTCTCTGGTCGACATCAGAATTTCCTTGATCTTAAAGTTGTAGAAATATACAAAACAGTAGTCTCCCGCTCCATTCATTTCTCCTGCCATGTAACACACGAAACCACAGTTCAAAGAATATTTCCATTAGAATATGCTCCAGCTTCCTTTCCTAGTCCTCCTGAAAATCTGGGAATGAAGCAGCTCATATGTGAAATGATGTCTAGCTTCACCCATTCAATGGATGCCAAGTTATGACCTCCCAGTTCAGAGAGCAATTATTTTAGTGGAAATGACAGAGTTCTACACTGTCAAGGTAAATGTCATGACAATGACATTAAGTTAGCACCAATTTAGTTCCATTTATTTTGATACAAGTCAGAGAGAGGAACTTTGGTCTCTGCTTTTAAACCTATTAGACCACTCTACCTGTTACAGCTTGCATCTACTCTATGCAGTCTAGAAGTAGCATTACCACTGGTGGTTGAGTGAAAGAAGCTGACAGAAGGAGTAGCTATAGAAATAAGTCTTCCCTATGATTTAAATAAAAAACACACCCAAACCACAATAACCAGAAGAAAAGAGGACATGGAAATTAAAGTGATGGGAAAGAAGATGTTAAAAACAGAGGAAGAGCAACAGCGATACAGAAGCACCAAAGAAGATTAAAAAAAAGATGGGGAGAACAGTTGGTACAGAAATCAACCTGAGAATTGGTTAGAAGGTACAAGATTAGCAGTAGGTTTGAGCTAGGTCCGCTACACTAGAGGCCCAAAGCAAATCTCATGGCTCCTCCAGCTTAAGGCTAGGGCTTGGTACAGCTGCATAGTGTCACAGTTAAGACATTATCCCATTCCTTTATATTTATAGCATCCTCAGTGCTGCTTGTCCCCTCTACAAACACCAAAAAGACATATGATCTGCATTGCTTGATTCTGCATCTAGAAAAGAGGCCCACACACCAACGGAGAATGAATCACTGTTGATTTACTATCAGATAGGAGGACTGCACAAAAAGCCTTATAATAACAAATACTTCACACAGCACAGCTCATTCTACCTATCTTTCCAGAAAAAAGAAGAAAAAAAAAGAGAGAGAGAGAGAGAAAGAGACAGGGTTTGAGAAATTAGATGGTGAGTGTTGTAGCTCTGAGTTTGATCTACAAAACAGCTTTTGTCAAAACAATTAGATTGTTCTCCTCCAAGCTATTCATCATCTCAGATATTTTTCTAATTTTGACTTCTACCCACTAGAGAGCAGAAACCTTCTAAATAATTATCATCTAGGGATTCCTCAGCTGGAATTTGGACTGGACAACATAATTCCTCCAGACAGTTCTCCTCGACTTTTTCCCATAGACCTCACTATTGCAGTGCAATGCCTGGAATGTCAGCTCCACACTGCAGAAATGAGCTGCCTGTGCAACACTGTCAAATTCAATCACTTGGCTACAAGACTGTGAAACTAATAATATTCTCCCACTCCTGTATTTGAGTGATAACTTGTTTCTAGGCTGAATTTGAAGGGGAGGGGGGTAACCAAATAAGTAATTATGAGGTTTTCTAAATGATGTTGGATTAGCAGTCTTACAGAATTAAATCCTTCACCAATCTACAAAGCTGATAGAGTACTGGGGATGGAAGCAGCAGCCCTATCAGCCTAGTTAAGCACAGACTGACTCCTAGTTAATATTTATCTACTTTACATTTTCCATCCAGGGTGCTGGAGTGGGACAGTGGCTTTAGTGATCCTTCTAGTAGCAAAACATTGATTCCAGACACAGTATTTCCCTCTACATATCTATGAGAAATCAAAAGAGGTGGATCCCTGCATGAGGGGAACATGGTTGAAACCCCACACAGGGAAGGAAGGCTTCAGGTAATACATTATCTCTT
>NW_010293324.1:35244-37857 GCF_000700745.2 Antrostomus carolinensis
TCTTTCCCTGGCTAAGTTTGTATGGTTTCTTGCAATACACAAGCAGAAATATTTCTAATAACTTTTAGTTGACATTAAACCACAGTAAAGTTTTTGTTCCTGTCTATGGTACGCAAATGATTTTCACAGGAATACTGAGTGATTCATGGTTTTTCAATCTCACAACAAGCCTATCAAGAAAGGAGTAATTTCTGTTCTCGTTTTACAAAGGAAAAATAAATAACTTTTGCAGTCACAGACATGTTCTGTGAATTGAAGACCTTACATGGGGGCTTCCCAGTGTGTCAAACAGTGGACCAGCATTTTTTTTTTTTTCTCCAATTTGGTTTTCTTTGCCTGGGGGGAAAAAAAAGCAACTTTCTCTTAAAGAAACAAATCCTTCATTTCCTAGAAACACAAGACTGGTTTCTGTCAAATTCTTTCAGTGGTATGCTCTGAAAAGGAAGAGAGGGCAGCAGCAAATGTGGCAGAAGATGATAAACTGCTGTCTTCTCTAGAAACAGCAGTTCAGTTGCCATCAACATCCTTGTTTGAGCCAGAACCAAAGCACACACTTTACACAGATTGAAGGCCCCCTTTCTACATTGGTAAGTGACCATTAAATTAATGGGAGGAGGAGGAAGGAGAAAAGAGAGGAAGCTTCAGACAAGCTCCAAGTACTGCCTTGCTCTAAGCATACAAAACAGCAGCAATATCTTTGGTGCCCTATTGGAACTACAAAGAGGATCATTTGTGCTTAGTAATTGACCAAACAACTATGAAAATCATACATGGCTAAAAAAATCTCTATATAGTTAGTGCAGAGATTGTGATTTATCAGCCCCCAAACTTTGCAACACTCTTACTTCAAGACAGATTTAATACAATTTCAGATGGACATTCATGAGAAAGCTGAGAGATTGTAACCAAAGTTTTCTACGTATGTGTCACAGTCTTAAGGGTTCTTGCCTCAGAGAGATTCTTGAAATCAGGACACAAAGCTTAAGAATTATCCACTTATCTACTTCCTTCATTTTTTTAAAGAGGAAGATATTCCCTGAGTGCATTTGGAAATGGCCCATGATATACACATCTACACTCTGACATTAAATCTCAAGTCTTCTTGAACTATTTGCACTTCTTCCATGAGGTGTCTGTGGCCTAAGTCTCACGAGCAGACCAACCAATTGCAAACCAAGCTCTATCAGTTTTAGGACAAGCACTCACAAAAATTATTGCATTCTCAGAGGTGGACACTCTGCAGATTGATTTGTCACTGTTTTCAAACACCTGCCTCAAGGCAAAGACTATTTGGTAATGCATAGCCAGTCATAGCCTTATTTGCTCTTTTCTGGTGCTCTGCACATCACCTGCCTAGTAACATGTCCACAGCCAAGTAATTATGGACTACACCATCTAAGGAAACTTTTTTGCTACAGTAGGAAAAAAAAAAACAAACAACAAAAAACCCAAACAAACAACCCATAAACCACCACCACAAAATTTTACCGGTTCAACCTTACCTTTACAACTACAGCCTTTGTCTGATATGCAAAGGAAGGGAAAGCTGCACTACTTCAGGAAGAGGTACAATTCTGAACAGATGCAGCTAAGCCCTTACAAATCCCTGGGTAGACACAGTTATTTCAGTTTGAGAGCTTTGAGTGTGACTGGAAGTCCAAACACTTTGAAGACAATGTAAATCAAAGTAGCCTCTCCATCATGGTGATTTCCTCTACTTGGAGTTCCTTCCACTTTTGGGAGAAATGATTTATATCCATCTCTCTCAAAGCAATACACACTGTGCATGAGATTGTGTGAAATACTGGGGGATTTGTGGGTTGTTTAGTTTTTTGTTGTTGCTTTTTGGGTTTTTTTTTTTTTAAGGGAAGAAAAAGGAGCTTTATTTCCTCATATCTGCTGGTACAGCTTAAAAACTTGTTATAACAACACAGTACTGGGTGACTACTTGACTGTAGAACATAGAAAGTTAGCTTCTTCACAATTTAAATGCAAAGGGAAACCTCAGCACTGTGGTACAGGAGAAGCGTGGTGACACATGACAAGTACTCTTGCACCCACAAGCATGTGCCAACAGTAGGGTTTTCAGGCCATTTTTGAGAGTAAGACTATACACTAGTCATGTGAGTTTTCTGCCTCTGCACTTTCTGCTACCTCCCCACCACGCTCATTAATGCAATCAGATTATTAACTCTGTTACCTTTGGGATATCTTTATATGTCCCATGTGAGGGTGGCCAGCCCAGCTACTTGAACAGAAGTCATTTCAAGAATGTGAGCAGTGAGATACAGCTGAAGTACAGAGCTCAGCCTTAACAATACAAACTACCACAGCCCTAGCTGCAACTGGTCTCCCAGAAGAAGAAATCTCCTGGGACCACTCTGTACTAGAAAGAAGCTACAGCAATGTGCCTGCTGGATTGATCTGAAGGATGAGCATACCATTTTGATAATTTTCTTGCAACAGTTTTTTTCCCCTACTCTTTCCTCTACTATGAAATACCTAATACCACACAGACAATACAACATAAGAGGCTCAGTCCTTGTCATATGCTTTGCACAGTCCAAAGGCTGTTTTTCAGTCTCCAAATTATAAGTTAAATTTGTCTACACG
>NW_010293324.1:37873-51026 GCF_000700745.2 Antrostomus carolinensis
CATCCCCACTGGGGGTATGATTCCCTATGTATTATAGTATTCACTCCCAGTAACTCAGAGAACAGTCTCTGTTTATGCCTACAGATGGTTGCATCAAGAAATCAGACAGGAGAGCAAAACCAGGGTAACCATTCATAGAATCATTCAGGTTGGCAAAGACTTTTAAGATTAACAAGTCTAACCTACTTCAGCAGGGTAAATACAGACAAACTTGCAATATCAAGGGTTTTGTTCTGGATGCAGGGTAATGTTATTACAAACAAAAAAGCAAAACACAGATAACACTGATATTAAACATTAATAAACAAGCTACTAAGAATTATCAGGGTTCTAGTCGTAAACAGTTTGCAATGGGATAGAATATATTCTTAAACAGAAATCAGCATGTTAATGTGTTGTTATAATTACCATGACTAATGAGCTATGTTATTTTCCACTAATATCTAATTACATTGTTTGTATCAGTAATTTCACTGTAACTTCCTCTGATCACTTACCAGGACTTTATAACATAAACTTGGAAATAAAAGTACTAAAGTGGTCTTAATGGAGAAGGCTTTGACCACAGAACTCTGGAAGAGGGTCTTCAAGGTTGCAGCCCACCCTTGCCTTGCTCTCAAGCTCCAAAATGAGTTCTGATAGACAAGTACTTGTCTTGGCCAACATGTGTGTTTCTAGGGAGATGCAAAGTATATATTTCTGAAGGCACAAATAACAGTTAAGTGCACAAGTCTTGTAAGTTTTATGCAACTGGTACCCTTGAAAATTTATTTGTGAAAGAGTCACCTTCAAAAAAGACTGAAAAGAATCAGATTTAGATAACCTAATGTTTACTCCCCCTTATATTCATTTACATTTAAAGATAACATAACACTCCAAGCATGGACAAATTAGCCTATTTTTTTGAAGAGCTAATTTTTTTGTTGTTTATTTCAGCTTTAGTAAGGCTTTAGACACTTGTCTCATAGTATATAACATCCACATAGACACGCAAACTGATGATGGATTGAAAACTGGAAGACCTATCAGGCCCAGAGGGTTAAGATGACTTATGAAACCTGATTAGAGGCCAATCACTAGCAGTGTACACCAGGGTCAACACTGGAACCAATACTGCATAACATCTGTTAATGACAGAACAAGGGGAAATGTGTTTAAGCTGAAAGAGGGGAGGTTTAGATTAGATATTAGGAAGAAGTTCTTCACTGTGAGGGTGGTCAGACACTGGAACAGGTTGCCCAAGGAAGTTGTAGATGCCCCCTCCCTGGAAGTGTTGAAGGCCAGGTTGGATGAGGCTTTGAGCAACCTGGTCTAGTGGAAGGTGTCCCTGCTGATGGCAGGGGGGTTGGAACTAGATGATCTTTAAGGTCCCTTCCAATCCTAACCATTCTATGATTCTATGATCTTCATTAATGACCTGGGATGATTGAAGAGTCCACCCTCAGCAAGTTTGCAGACAATATAAAACTGGAAGGAGTGGTTGATATACCACATAGTTGTGTTGCTATTCAGAGGGACCTCAACAAGCTGAAAAAAAATGATCCAACAAGAACCTTATGACATTCAACAAAGAAAAGTCATGGAGTCTCCATCCTTAGAGGTATTCAAAGCCCAATTGGACACAAGCATGGGGAACCTACTCTAGCTAACTGCTTTAGGCAGAGGAGAGGTGGACTACAAAATCTCCAGAGGTCTCTTGCAACTTCAACTGTTCTGTGATTCTGCAATTACAGTAGAGTTTTGTGATAACTATACACTGATACATCTTACAATATATGTAGCACAAAAATAGTGTGCAAACATACAAACCATACTATCTTGCAGAGTATAAAAGTACAACAAGCCACTTCCTTAGGTAATAACTTCTCTGTGGAAACTAGTCCTATGTATTCCAACTTGCATTACTTGAGGTCATGAACCATGCACGTTAACTTTTAAAGAATAAGTTTCAATTGTGCTCTGATAAAAATGCTTCTATCAGAAAAAAATATTTCTAACAACTCAGGATCTTACATGGAACTGTTCTAATTGTTGCCTTAATCAACATCATAACTTACAATACAACTTGCAATTAACATATGGTAAATTGCATCTGCCAATTAGACTATCATCTGCACTGTACATCTGATTCCTGTTTTCAGTGGAATGCAGCTATTTGTGCTGGATCTTGTCCAGGGTCTCTGCTTTGGCTTCTAACGCTCTTTGGATGATCAACCCTTAACTTTCTGCTGCACTAAGGGGAAGACAAGATTCCTGCACATATGAATTAGGTCACAGATATGAACCTTGAAAGGAGGTTCATCAGTCATTTTTAGAATTACGCTACTTTAAAGTAGAAGAAAATGAATCACAGAACACATCCACTTCATCACTTCATACTGTCGTCACAGACAGCAAAGTTAAATCTGTATTAATCACACATATCCCACCACTTCTTTTGTTCCCTGCCATTAGTTTCCCTTTTTTTGTTAAACTTCATGGCCTAGAAGTAAATGCAGGCATTTTATTTAATTATTCAAGATCACATCTCTGATGTGGTTCAGCATCAAGCCAGCAGGTCAAGAGAGGTGATTCTGCCCCTCTACTCTGCTCTGGTGAGACCCCACCTGCAGTGCTGCCTCCAGTTCTGGGGCCACCAACATCAGAAGGACATGGAGCTACTGGAGCCAGTCCAGAGGAGGCCACCAGGATGATGCGAGGGCTGGAGCAGCTCTGCTGTGAGGACAGGCTGAGAGAGTTGGGGCTGTTCAGCCTGGAGAAGAGAAGGCTCCAGGGAGACCTTCTAGTGGCCTCCCAGTACCTGAAGGGGCTCCAGGAAGGCTGGGGAGGGACTTTGGACAAGGGCAGGGAGTGACAGAACAAGGGGTGATGGCTTGAAACTGGATGAGAGCAGATTGAGGTGAGAGGAAGAAATTCTTTGCTGTGAGGGTGGTGAGTTATAGTTACCACTGGCCCAGGTTGCCCAGAGAAGCTGTGGCTGCTCCTCCCTGGAAGTGTTGAAGGCCAGGCTGGATGAGGCTTTGAGCAACCTGGTCTAGTGGAAGGTGTCCCTGCTGATGGCAGGGGGGGTGGAACTGGATGAGCCTTAAGGACCCTTCCAAACCAGACCATTCTATGATTCTATGATCTTCCATGGATGGCTAAGGACTCACACTTTCCAGGGACACCTATAGTTGCTCAGCATCTGTCAGGATTGGATGGTTTATCTTGACAAATAATTAATCAATTTACTATTAATGATCCCTTTCTTCAGATGTACTGCTTTCTCTAGAGCAAGGATTCTCAAGTAGCAACAAGTGACTACTTCAAAGTTGTACACACATACAGGCTAAAGGACCAACTTGCCTTGTGCACAGTTTTGCAGAGCCCTCAGCTTCTGCTCTTCGTGGATCTGCAATACCCAAACATGTGGTGCTCAGCAAACCATAGAGCAGAGGTATCAGATGTGAAGCCCCCTAAACTTCTTGCACATTAAAAAAAAAAAGCACAAGGCAACTGGGAATTCTAAGTAACCACATGACCAAAGCATGAAGGAAAACTGGAAGCTATCTTAAAAATTTCATAAGGTGTTGCTTTGACTTTCCAAAACCAAAATAATTCAAGGGAACATGTTCCACACTGTAGAAAAAGCACCACAGAACCTGTCTCTCCTTTTACCTGCCTCAGTAGCTTAGGCTAGAGTGGCAAAACAATATTTATCAAAGAGATTCCACCACTGGTGAGGGTGACAATTCTATTTAGGGTCTCAGAGGAAAAGCCTCCTAAGGAGACAGCCACGGCCACAATTATCAGTCAAGCTACAGAAAACAGCTTGAGCATTTGAAAGACACCCTTTTACCAGCAAAAGAGAAAGCTGTGACCTGAGGCTCAAGATGAGACTTATCTGCCTAGCTGTCACATGATTTGGGGAAAGGGTTTGGAGCAAGATTGGGGGCAGAGGTTTGCCTCAGTTCTTCTTTCCTCTGCTGCCCTTTGATTCTCATCTGGTCAGATTTAATTAAGTCTTTGAGGTCTTGGAATGCTTTTCAACATAAACCATGGTTGAGCTCCTCAAAATTGCGGTATAAAACTATTAATACAGATAAAGTGATTTTGGTTTCTTTTCTATGAGATAGAGAAAACAGTCAAAGGAAGCATGCAAAGTTCTCCACACTCATCTATTGACTGCACATTGAAGAGCTGAGGTCCATTATGAGCAATGGAGGCTCTGCTTCAGTCTGAAAGGCAAAGCCCAGATGTCATTTCCCTGTGTAACGTATATAGCAAAGGTTTATGTGCAATGTTCCCTCGTGTGTTTTTGTTGCTGTCAAATACAGAAAGGGAATAAAATAGAAATACGAATAAATGAAGTCATTTTCTTCCCCACATACAACCTCAGGCTGAGATGATGTCAGATTTCACAAGCAAAGCAAGTTTGAGTGTCACAACACTGGAAAGGAGGAAACCCAAAGCAAACCTGTGTTCATCAAAAAGTGGTGCTGACGATTCAACAGGCAGCATCCCTACTGCAAAGTCTGTAATGCACCAAAGTCTTTGTGTGATAACATGGCTATCACTGCTGGGGAGCTTTGACTTCCACAGAACAGAGGGGGGAAAAAGTGCTTAAGGGCTTTACTCTCCCATGCCAAACAAATCCTGAAGGGACTGTAAGACTGGTTCCTTTTACTCTCAAGTCATCTGACCTCCTGCTGATACATAAAAATCATAGTGGTCTAGTAACTACTGTACTTTCTGACAGCTCTCAATCATCTCTACTAAATTATGAATCATGTATGAATAAACATAAGGAAAAAAACCCCTCAAGGTCTCTTGGATTCTCCTATTGGAGTAAAAGTGAGAAAGGTGGACACACGTCTTCAGTTATGCTGGCATTGTGCCAGTTGGGATGCTGCTTCTGCCAGGGAATTTCTCTGCAGGATAGCTGTCATTGGATTGCAACCTTTTTTCACCAAAGCAGGCAAGACTGGGACTGAGAACTTAACCCTCAGCCTTGACCTTTCATCACTGCTGAAAGTCCTACTATAATTTTCACAAAAGTAGAAGTGCTTGGGAGAATTAAATTCAAGTTCCCCTCACTCTACATCTCCTCTGTAGATTAAGACTTATATATACTCTACCTAGACCCTACCTGCATACCGGCATTCATCTGGCCATATCAGAACATAGCTCTGCTGCCTTCCCCTTTCCTCCACGTAGTCAAGTGGGCTTTAGCAAAAACAGACTGGAGAGCCCAAAGCAATCAAGTGGAAACTTTCTGGAAACACGTGCTTTCCCCTCACATCGCTCTCCTTGCTCCTAACTTGCCAGCATTTCACATGCTGTACTATTCAGTAGAGAAGCCTCCATTTCAGGTAGTATTTGAAGAGGACGAGGGAAACAGGGCAGAGAGGAAAATTGACCCATTCTTTTCCCCTTGCATGTCACTTTTTAGAGAGACAGGTGAGGAAGGTACATGGCAACTTAGCTGATGTATTAGCTAGTCCTGTCATTTCAGGGTAACCTTAGACTTGGAAACAAATGTGGCAAGCTTGAACCACATTAAAGCCCTGATTTAGCAAAGTGCTTTGAAACACATGCTTACAGTTAAGCACGTCCCTAAATGCTTTGCTGAATTAGGGGACCTATGTTGGCAAAAGGGGCAATTGATTAATGGCTTCTGACAACCACCAGAAACTAATGAGCCACAGACCTCCACTTTTTTTTTTTTTCCTCCAAATGACTGTGACATTCATTCACCCAAATGAAATTTCATTATGGAAACAGAGAACACCTATAAATAAATCATACATGTCTCCTTTGCAAATACTAATTTTTATCTGCAATTAGTTGTAAACCCAAACTTCCTTTCATATGGTAATCAGAGACAGTGACATTCGCCCTGTGTAACTGGTTACTCATTCAAACTCAAATTTCTTTCTAGAACTGCATGGTTTATGGAAAGTTCTGTGAACCAAGCTAAATTAACCATGAAATAATACAGCATCCAACATACTAACCAAAAGGTTGCCTGACTGTGACATAAACTTCAGGATGAATCATGCCAGCATTGTACAATACACCTGGAAACGAAGAGCTCAGCAGTGTGACGTGCTGAAACCCGCTTCAAGCTCCTTCTCACTGAGACACATTACAGGATCAAATCCCAGGGAATTAATACAAACTATTCAAGCCCTCCCATGTGAGAGATGGAAAAGGTCCAAAACAGTGAGAGGATAACTTTGGTTCTCCAAGATGTAATCCAGCTCTCTATTTGCCAAGCTATACTCCATCGTGAAGGTTTTTTTAACTGGCTGTTTTAGCTGACTTCACTTTATTTGTATTTAGAAACAGGAAAATCCTGTGGCCAAGGCACATCTACAGGATTCAAGTCTAATGTCACTCTTACCTAAATGTCATTAAATAACTCATCCTGTTTTTCCTAGCACCAATATTATTGCAGAGCACAAACACTTCCAGTATGACAAAAGCCATCACTTCCATTAACACTGTGGGGTCCTGATCAGATCAGATGTATCCTGAACAGAAGCATCTAGAAACTTCAAGACTCTAAATTACAAATCAGACAATAATATCTGAGGTCACATTGTTATCATTTGTAAGATATCTAAAACAATTCTCCCTTTTCCCATTTTTACATGTGTATTTTAGTCATCTGACCCAGATTTCAAGAGTAGGCATATGCTATATAATGAAAAGTAACATTTAAAATATACTATTGATGCCGTACAGAAAGACTTTAAGAAGTGCCTACAGTACTTGAAAGGTAGGGATGGAGGTGGCCTTCATACAAAATGGTAACTGTGAGCAGTTAGTTCCTTTCATGCACATACTGTTTCCTGAAAGTGCACTAGTTGACCTGTAATTTTAAGGTTAACTCGAGTAGTTTGAATTCACAACTGGCTGACCAGTTATGCTTAGACTGAGGTTTCACAATCTCTAGGTTTGTGCACAAACGTCCCACCAAAGCCTCTAAATCTGATAATCTGTGATCACACTTTTGTCCCATTTGTTTATAGAGTTAACACCAGAATTACACCTTTGTACTACCTCTGTGACCACTCTGCAAGCAAAGGCAATACCTAATCCACTAAAAATCCTGCCAGGATGAAGTTAACCTGTTGGTTTGCTTGCTAGTAATAGGAATCAGCCCCATCATGGTTGCATTACACCATCCAACTACAATCACAGTATCACAGAATGTCAGGGATTGGAAGGGACCTCAAAAGATCATCCAGTCCAATCCCCCTGCCAGAGCAGGAACCTACATGAGATCACACAGGAAGGTGTCCAGGTGGGTTTTGAATGTCTCCAGAGAAGGAGACTCCACACCCTCCCTGGGCAGCCTGTTCCAGGGCTCTGTCACCCTCACTGGAAAGAAGTTTCTTCTCAAGTTTAAGCAGAACCTCCTGTGTTCCAGCTCACACCCATTGCCCCTTGTCCTACCATTGGGCATCACTGAGAAGAGCCTGGCTCCATCCTCATTACATTCGCCCTTAGGAACCCTAATGTACAATTTATTTTATTACTGAACCACGCAGCTTCCACAGTTTTATTTAAATGTTTCTTGAATATCCATTATGGCCTTTGTAACAGAGACAATCTCTTAAAGACAGCTCTAAGGAACGGAAAATGACACAACTAACATGGGGAAATGAGCAAAACCTATCTAGTCAGTGGGAAAAAATTGTTTCAGTTCCCTAAGTTGGGATCAGATCAAATGTGCACACACTCTAACAATGCCCTGGAGGAAAGGGGGGGGGAAGGCAAACACTGATTTTTCCTCATAAGTCTACACAAATAAGATATGACATTGCTAAGTCTTAATGGGTTTACACTGTGAAGAAGAAAACAAGTATTCACCTTTGTAATACTGACTGTTACCAATATGTTTATTCTAATTTCGAGCCTGGCTCAAAACCTACTTGAAAGCCTATTTCACATTTCCATGGATTTCAATTACTGTTTTGTAAATGCACACAATACACAAATGTAATTTTATTAACAATACCTAGCACTCAGTTGAGGTCATGTATGTACCACAGCAATGTGCACAAGAGATCCCTAGATTCAGACAGAAAACTTCAGCATAAGTTTCAAAAAGAAAGACAAGGTGGTGAGCTTAAAAACATATGTCCCTATTCATTCAGGGCATGGGAAAGTTTGAAACAGCAGTTATTTCCTATTCCTAGCACAGTGAAAAATCTACAGTTTACCAGTGATCGCCCTAAGAGATAAATTTTGGTACCTTTAAAGGTTAATACTGTAGCTAGGCAGTCACCAACACAAGAAAGCTTATCCCTTTAGTAAGTCTCTTGTTCTGGGAGTATTGGTCACATTCAGCTTGACCCACACAGAGCCAACAGAGTTGTACCACGGCCATCTGGCCCCATCCATCACACCCACACCTGGGCAAATAATGTAAAAAACTTGTATTCTTCAAAGGATTAGAGCCTTTTCTCTGCTTGATTACAGTAACAGACCCATTATGGACTGTTACCATTATGCTTCATTACAGTAACAAGTCCAATTTTATATTTCCTTAGCCTTGTATTTCCAAAGCTTTTTTCTTTACTACAGTGATGGACACACTTTTTCATTCCCCGTCTCTTTTACAAAGTAGAAAAAGCTGTCTTGAATTGAATGAATGACTCGCTAGCATTAAAGAATGTATGTGGACCTTTCCCTGCAAGGCTGCTGTTCTGAATTCAGCATATTCAAACCATGGCACATGCATGTTACAAACTGACAATCTCTTTGCTACCAACATAGATGTTCTCAATTTTCTTCTTTAGGGGATGGATGTGATAAGAGCTGTCCTCTTCACTGACAATCATTTGAGTGTCTAGAAAAACTCCAGCAGGCCAAGCTTGAAGAGATCTGGATGATTCTTCCACTGCTGTGATACATTCCCTTCAAAGACTCCAAAGTCTTTCAGTCATGGGGTAGCAAGGAGGATTAGAGGAGAAAGCTGTTCATCTTAAGAGGATGGTTTCCACTCTAATAACATGACATCTTCCACAGGACTCTCTCCACTTTCAACAAAACAGATTTGTTTTTCTGTCATATTATTCTCTTCTTTCTCACGATTTCTAAAACTAGATATTAAAAAATGAATATGAAGCACACCCATAGGTGCTGAAGAAACCTCGCTCCAGATCCATCCTGCCCTCCTAGACTGTTTCATTGCTGTTATAATCACTCACTGGAACATTTCATGCATGCATTTCCATTTCTCTCATTGCTCTAGGGTTTGCCTCCCTATTTCAGCCTATTTTGGTTTTCAACCTGATCTATCCTGTGAAGCCACTTGGTCATAGTGTGACTGAATATACTAGACTAGACAGCCCAGGTCATTGACTAAAAAGATCAAGATTCTCCATTGAGACATATTTTGCTATTAATAGCTTAAATACATATGTATAAAAGTTGGAATTGCAAGTGAATACACTATTTACTAGTATCAGAACATGCAAAACTAGGCAATTTTCAGCTTTGAGAATTCTAAATTTGCAGGCTAAATCTCTCCAAAAATCATGATAGTGGTTTGGTAATTGCTTTCACAAACACTAGATAGTGATTCACTAAATATAAAATAATAAAAAATAAGTGGGGGAAAAAATACCAACACCCAGGGCTGATAGTGAATCACACTGTAGGAACAATGTCATGTGGTTGGAAACAACAGCAATTACAAACAGCACTCCCTTCCTCTTGAGTACTGGTCAGCTCTGGGCTGGAGTCCTGAGTCCATCTGCAGGTATACTTTACTTCAGGAAAGATATGGACCAATTAGAAGAGGGTCCAGAAGAGGACAACAAAGGATTTCAGAGATCTAGGAAACATGGCCTCCATGGAGAGGTTAAAAGGGTCTGGTTTGCCAATGCTAAAAGACATGGCAATTTTCCTCACACATATATTAAAGGAGAAGAGAATGATCAACTCTTCATATCAACTGAGGGCACGACAAGATACTTAACATGTTTAAGATGTAGCAATGGAGGCTGATTTTCTCTCTTGACACTAGTTATTTCCCTACCAATTAAGACACTGGGGGAAACTGTATAAAGAGAAGGATAATTGAGCACTGTCACAGGTCAACTGAGGCAAACTGCAAACCTCTGCATGGGACACTTCCAGACCAGAATACACCACTCAAAAATTATTTAAGTAGTAACCTCTGTTTTGGACCAATAGAATGGACTGGATTACTTGCCAACATTTTTTCTAGCCCGCCTACCTTCCGTATTTTGTAATACCACCTGCCAGTTTCAGCATAAATGCTACATGTGTGCCTTGAACAAGAGCAGCAGTAAGCTGGAGCTCATCAAAAGATCACAAGAAGGAGCAGGAAGTGCACAGTCATTACCTTCTCCACAGAAGCACTTGCAGAGAGAGATTCTGAAGGATTCAACTGGCAAGTCAGCATATCCCCATAGCCAGAAGGTATCAAAAATCGATGACAGATGTAACAAAACCAGAACCCAAGATACTCTGACTATGGACACACTGTTAACCATAGATAACAATCAAATCAACATACAAACCCCCAATCTAAAGTCAGATTGAGATAGCTGTATAAGTATAATGAATTCAAGATGCAGAGGGTTTTTTGCCAGGCATATGGTTTTAAAGCCCATTAATTCAATTTCTTTTCCTTAAAGGAAAAAAATATGAACCTAAAAATTTAAAGAGAGATTTTAAAGATATACAATGGACAGTTACCAGCTTTGACTTTCACTGGGTACCTATTTCCTCTCCTTGAAACTCTCTCCCTAACTATTACTATTTTCACTTGAATATCCCCACATATTTAATTTGTCTATAAAATTGCTTTTCCTATTATTATAGAGCTCTGATCTGTTATTTTTGCTAGGATGATAAGTATAACATCAGTGATACCAGTTGTAGCTGCCATTCTACCGACATCAGCATTCTGCCTCCAACAGTGGCTATGAAATATTTGGAAGAAGATGCAACAAACACATAGTTCACCTATCAAATCATGTAATAACAGGTAGGATAAGATAGGTGAATTCTTTTTCCAAATCCTTCAGCATTCAGCCTACACTCTGGAGCATGAAATCTGCTTACCTTTAACTTCATAGGTCCATCTACTCATTTTGTTAAGAGTCATAAAACTGAATCTTCTCTTATATCCAAGCTACTTAATCATCAAGTATTTGACTAACTAAAATTCTGGAATAAATGGGGTGGGGAAACCATAAATAGGATTATTTTTCTCCCCAAAACACAAGTAAATGTAGTAGTAACTCCTTAACCTGCTCTGTCACAAGACACAGTGAGACGTACAGAAAAATCAGTGCTTCAAATAGCCACCTGCTATATACATAAAATAGGAGGTTGGATCCAGAACACATCCGGATGTCAGCTTTGTACTGCTGACTCACCTCTAGAAAAACAAAAAAAATCAAACCCAAAAATCTTACACTGCATTATTCAGAAGTTCATTGAAGACTGTGAAGTTTAGGTCCAGGCTGCAGCCAGCTCAGACTCATACAAGGGCTTGGGAAAGACGTGAATTCTCTGTAAGCCCAGCCACCCCAGCCTTCCTGCTGTCACAGGTGTTTTCATTTCATGCAGATGAATCCTTTAACAAAGTCACCTGACCCTTTTAGGTCCAGCTCTGAGGGTCCCAGACCCCCTTAGCTTGAACCAAAACTCTCTTCTGCCTATATCAGGGTAGTTAATATTTAGGCCACAGAGGGGTTTACTGAGGCAGGCACTGGAAGACCTTTCTGGGGACCAGGCTACAGCCCCAGTCCTCTTCTTAACAGACTCTGTGACCCCTAAACAAGTCAGTCCAGATCTCTGCTCCCTCTCTGCCTATGCCTCTTTTTGTCTATTTTAAGTTGGAAACACTTCAGGCAGGAATTGCATCTCACTAAATATTCATGTGAACAGAGCTGCATAGCACCACTGACATTCAAATTCTCCTCCTGATCAAGCATGTGTTGCCTAATCTGGTTTTACCATGTCAGGTTATTCCCAATAGGAAAACTGAGGTATAGAAAAAACAAGGCATCTTGCTGCATTCCTGTCTCTGCTCACACAGCTCAATCCACTAGCCCAGCCCTGGTGGTTTAAGATTAAGTCAAAGAAAGATCCTCATGCCAGTGCCAGTAATAATTAGTTGTGGTGCAGACAACAATGCTACAGCAGGAAAGATTTCTTCTCAGGCTGCTCAAAGACAGCCAAAACAGAAGCCACACTTTCAGCAGAGGCTACACTTGCAGCGAGTGCAATGTGGGTTACATTGCTTTCTGTGCCATGTTACCCTGCCACCATCTTCCTTCTCACTGTTGAGAAGGTGCTGTCCTCTGCTCATAACTATCTGTGGTTAAAGCTAGGCCTTAGTCTAGCCAAATATAAATTCTGTACAGCTTTTTAATTTTCAAATTCTTTATAAGTGGTCATCTGGGGAGTTGCTTGGTCCTTTGGTTTGTTCATTTTATGTGCAAGCTGACAATGTAGAGAGGAGGCATATAGATCCAAATCAGAACCTCTTAAGTTCATCTCTTAGTTAAAGTTGGATCAGAGTTCAGATGAAACAGTGCCAACATTTTCAAACTGCTCTCAGAAGATTTTAGCTGGAATATATTCTGGACAGTAGCTTGGGAAGTCCACCTAAGACCAAAATTCCACAGAAATGCTTCTTGCAAGAACTGAACTACAGCCCTACAGCAGAGCTCCTTTCTGTACTGGACCTAAAATGGTAACCAACAGAAGTGTTTCTCTCTCTACCCTCTCCCTATTTCCCTTGACTGAATTCAGCACTGAGGCTGCATTTCCATTTATTTTGTCTTGGTCTGATGTGTTGTGAGAATGCAAAACACAAACAGTCACCTCAGACCTCCTCCCTCCTGCCCCAAGAGCTCACATGCATTTGCACATCCTCCTTGCACTTCTCCAACCTTTTGCCCACTTTTCAGTCATCATCCATGGCTTCAGATGGATGCCATGGCTACAGGCAAAAGCCTTCACCCGGGCAGCAACTTTCACACAAGTGGGTTTGTAATATTTCAATCACCCAACTCTATAACTAGCTTTCACAGAATCACACAGAATCCCAGACTGGTGGGGTTGGAAGGGACCTCAGGAGATCATCCAGTCCAACCCCCCTGCCAAAGCAGGT
>NW_010293324.1:51167-58613 GCF_000700745.2 Antrostomus carolinensis
ATTTTTTTTTCTTTAATGACTTTCAGAAAGTAAGTTAACCTCTCTCTGATAATTTTTCTCAAGTCTATGGCGGGTTAAATATACCTTTTGTCTTCAGCTAAAGAATATTGCATAACTGGGTACAAATTATTCATTATTATATTTTGCAGGAAAATAATTTTATGTGTTATATTCTCTGTTTTGTCAATATTGTACAAAATATAACTAAAATACAAACTGTATGTTAATGGCTGTATGCTATCCATTACTCTGTAAAGCTTCTTCTTATGTGAAAAGACACACCAATGTGCATATTGTGCTCATCACTGAACTACCTTGTTAATACATTGCTTTATACAGTTAAAAATTCAACTAGCACCAAGAAAACTTTTTTCCAACTATGTTTATCCTCAGCCACATCAGAACATTCACTTCCAAATATAAACTTAGCTTACTAAAACTATAAATCATGGATGTATTTGTAAACCTCAGGGATCATTACTGCAAATTTCTCAACTCACATAAGCAGTACTGGACCTGATTAAAAAGACTGCCCATGAGTCAGCGTGGCTTTCAGATGTGTTCCAATACTCAGAGAGCCCCTCACCAGGTATATACCACTAATAAACACCAGCTCTTCACGAATTAACATCAACTGGAGGTTTCTGCAGTGAAAACTTCACCAGCTTTGTGTCTCATAAAGATAATGGGTAGGGGAGAGTTGGACAAATTTGCCTCCAGCTGTATCTGCTTCATGCAGCAGGGTATGACACAGATTTATTTAATCTAGTAAATCCGTATGCAGTGCCAGTGAGTGGATTACCAGCCTGGGTTCAGAAGAAGCATTTGTGATGTGTCATCATTTACATGAGTTCAGAGTGCACGTAAAAAATCATATTTTATTTTCTGCCTGCTCCACTTCTAGCTTTGCTACATTTTTTGAAGATACTGTGTTGGTTTTGTGCTGCTATAAACACATCTAGACAAAAGAGGGGCTCACTTAATTTTGCAAGATTTTCAGCTGATTGTATACTTGCTTGTGCAGGTCTCAAAATAAAAATCAACAACTGGGCAAAACAACAAAGCAAACCTGGACAAGTTAAAACCATATTCTCAATGGGTCTCTAGTGAACTTTGCATAGGTTACACTCAATATAAAGTTCACCCTTTTCATTTGATTTAGTTCCTCTCTCCTTTTAGCAAACAAGGTGATAAATGATTATGCACAAGCAGAATTTTTAATGATGGCCCTCTTCAATTTCCACAAGTCTGGACAACATAAGTTTACAGGTCATGTAATGTGGTTTGCTGCAGCCTTTTGCATAAATACTTTACCTTTTCACTTCTTTATATTTTCCAGATCTTGTACAAACTTGAACCAACCCTCACAGCAGCCTTACCAAATGCAGCTACTATAGGGTTATCATCCTCTAACACATACAGACACAGGGACCAAGAAATCAAATGACTTGTGTAAGATCACACACATCAGTAAAAAGCAAGGTCAGAATTCACGAGATGGTTCCAGCCTCCTGGCAGCACAGTGTCACCTTTAGCTACAAACCACGAGCATAGCTTCAGCCATTTTTGCATCTTTGAAAGATGTTACCAAAATTCAAAATCAGAAGGCTCCAAAGGTTTAAAGTTGGCCTTGCTTAATCCCATTTCTTAGGGTACACGTCAAATAAGGCATGATGCAGTAGCAGAAGAACTCCAAGCAATATTACATAAAAAACAAAAGCAACCTCACAGGGCAGAAAGGTAATGTCTCTAACAAAGCTCTGTGGTGATCACACCTGGAATACTTCATCCAGCTCGGAGAGCTAATTTCCTGAACGACATTAAAAACCCAAAGGAAGATGACAAGAGAGCCATAAAAATGTTAAGCAAGCAGAGAGAGAGTGACTTACAGAGAGAGATTAAAAGAGCTAAGGATGCATGGACTGACTAAATCCTAAAAAGGGGATGTGACAACTGTCTGCAAGTATTAGAATAACATTAGCAAGGGCAAAGAATCATTTTAGTGATATGAGTTTACAGCTACTATGAGTAGTAGTAAATTCAAAATTATGGAAAAATGTCTTTTTATAATACATTTTTATACATTTACAATATATTTTTATAATAGCATTTTTTATAATACTATTTTTAATAGCAAAATCTACTAGAGTGTAGGGTAGACCTGGGAATATGTTTAACCAACTCTACCTACTTCTCAACTCTTCATCCTTCAAGAACAAAAAAATTGTCAGTTAAATCCTGAAAACACTATTTTGAACTTACAGTTCAAAGTTTGGAAATTTCCCTAGTGGAATATTCCATCCCTGGTTGGGAAAATTTCATATATCCTTAACCGTGAAGCAACACAGACATGTCAGGCCCATTGCTTTTGCACTAGCCCAGGTACAAGGTACGGCTCTGACTAGGAACTCCCCGACACAAGTAGACCAACCTGCATGTACAGACAAACAATGTCACAAATGGGGCATGTGCCAGTAGCTCCTGTCTCTCATCTAACCATCCTGAAGAACAATCATGAAAATAAATGCCAGATCCTATTCTATTTGGGTTTGGGATGATTTGTAATTATGAGGGAAATAAACAACTCAATATTTAGTATTTTCTATTTCTTCTCTTTGTTTTCTCCAGGAAACAAGGCAGGCATGTAAGTGGACCTTGATGATGGTACATCAGGACACAAAAGGTTTCATCTGCCAAACTCAAGCAAACCCTTTTGCAACAATTTAGAGAGTCATCGATCCACTTGTTCACCCCCTAACGCCTCTGCTGGGGTCTGCCATGCCTTGGATGAGTCTGCCAAAGAGAACAGGTATGCTTGTGCCTTAGCCAGTCCACTTCACTGCATCCTTGGTTTTCACCTGAATAGCAGCATAATATTTAACTACTGGGCTTTTACTGGGATCTGATTTACAGAGTGATCAAGATCTATGGATGAAAAGCCTAAGGGAACCACAAGTTTGTGTTATAACAGTGTCAGCTTTGGATTTCTTTGTCTTGGGAAATGCTCTTTTTCTTTTTTTTTTTCTTTTTTTTTTGGTACCAAACTTTAATGACAATTTTTAAAGGGTTCTGTTTGTCTTATTTTATAAAATCTGCTAGTTCTTAAGAAAAAGCAGCGGCTGTCTACTCCATAAAATATGTGCACAAACAATAAGTACATCAAAAGCCTATTGCTGGTTGGCCAATTTCCATATAACCTAATATGGTTAAGAAAATGTTTGACTGGAGCCCAGAGGAGAGTGCCAAACTTCACAACTCTGCAGCAAGCAGAGTGCCACAGAGCCCTCTGCTTAAGCTCACTGTAATTTCAATTTGGTGCAGCTACTACACATTCACATGAACTAGACCATAATTGTACTTCTGCACAGTTACAAAACCCAGACACTTTTGCTCTTTCTCCCCTGCCAATGAAGATTAACACTAGCTGCCGTACAAGGCTTTCAGAGATAGAAGCTCCTTGGGAGTGTTTCCCTTCTTGGGCTAGATATATTAAGGAAATCCTGGGTATCCCGAGGATATAAAACAACACATACTGTATGAGGTACTCTGCATTTACGTAAACATCCCAGAAAGGGGAGGTTTTAAAGGGCTTTAATACCAGAACACAGTTTTTATATCTAGTGCTAATGTACATATGAGAGGTTTTACGATACCAAATCTATATGCAGGGTGGGTATTTCACTCGCTGTCTTGCTGCTACTGCTCTGAAGGGAAGGATTTGGGTGTGGTGCTGAATGAGAAGCTGAACATGAGCCGGCAACGTGCGCTGGCAGCACAGAAAGCCAATAACCGTGTCCTGGGCTGCACCCAGAGCAGCGTGGGCAGCAGGTGGAGGGAGGGGATTCTGCCCCTCTGCTCCGCTCTCCTCAGACCCCACCTGCAGTGCTGCCTCCAGTGCTGGGGCCACCAACACAATAAAGACCTGAAGCAGCTAGAACGAGTCCAGAGAGGGGCAACCAGGATGACCCAAGGGCTGGAGCACCTCTCCTATGAGGACAGGCTGAGAGAGTTGGGGCTGTTCAGCCTGGAGAAGAGAAGGCTCTGGGGACATCTTATAGCGGCCTCCCAGTACCTGAAGGGGCTACAAGAAAGCTGGGGAGAGACTTTTTATAGGGGCAGTTAATGACAGAACAAGGGGAAATGGGTTTAAGCTGAAAGAGGGGAGGTTTAGATGAGATATTAGGAAGAAGTTCTTCACTGTGAGGGTGGTCAGACACTGGAACAGGTTGCCCAAGGAAGTTGTAGATGCCCCCTCCCTGGAAGTGTTCTCGGCCAGGCTGGATGAGGCTTTGAGCAACCTGGTCTAGTGGAAGGTGTCCCTGCTGCTGGCAGGGGGGTTGGAACTGGATGAGCTTTAAGGTCCCTTCCAACCCAAACCATTCTATGATTCTATGATTTATGAAATTTGGCAAGGTGCAGATTGCTTCCCTGCCTCTATCTTTGAGCCTACTGCAAAATAAACCTCGCCCACTCATGTGATGTATTTGCATTTCCATCTTTCAAACTTCACTAAGCAGCAAGTGCTTTAGGATTTGTAAAATAGTTAAGAGAAAAAAAGGCTGACAAAACAAATGAATGACATTATCACGGCCAGTCCTCAAGTCACAGGTCAGTCCTCAAGTCACAGGTCAGTCCTCAAGTCACAGGTCAGTCCTCAAGTCACAGGTCAGTCCTCAAGTCACAGGTCAGTCCTCAAGTCACAGGTCAGTCCTCTCACTCTTTAACGCCCCTGAAAGAATCACTGCAAAGTCTGATAAGAGAGATTTGGCAACAGAGGAAAAGTGGATCATTGAGCTTATATCAGCAAAACTAGTCACTTTAGGCATTAAAAGAACAATGCTACCTTGATTATGCAAAAGGATTAGCCAGCCTCTCACAGATCATTTCCTATGAGATCATATGCAGACTTGGAAACAGCAGGGACTGGTTTCAGGAAGTTTGGAAGCCTTTTATGGATTATATTAACAAGGCACAGGCTGTTCCCTTAAACTGATTGTACATCAAATTCCATTACTGCCACATGCCCTTGCTTGGAATCACTTTAGAACACATGACAGTACCAACAACCACCAAAAAAGCAGCAATTCTGTCATTTAATCCCTGTGATGTTTAATTTTATTTTATTTTAAAGAATACTGAGTATTAATTGTAGTTTTCTGGGTGTGGATATCATACGACAGTTTACAACTGGATATCTATTAGGTTCCCTGAACTTTAAAATATTCTACAGAGTTTAGCCGCAAGTTTGTAAGAAGTTAAATAACTGTTTTGGGTAGAAAAACAAAAAAAAATACATTGCAAGATTTTTGAATGATACCTAGTAACTATTAGAGGCTGATTTTGATTTTTTTTCCTCTCCAGTAAGTACTAACAGAAAAACATAAATCCACACAAAACCACATCAATGCTTGAATTTTTTTTGTTTGCTATTTGAGGTCTAAGATAATGCATTTACTACCAGACCCATTTTCCAGTCAGTTTAGTTACCATACATTCATTCCTGGTACAGAAAATTAGAGTAAATCAGCAATTGCACTCCTCTTCTAAGAATTAATGTGGGGTTTTGGGTTTTTTTCTCTTTCAAGTTTACATCTAGGCACTATTATCCTGGTGATGCTTATGAACAAGGGAGATGCCTCACACACACCAGGGCTGCCCTGTGGTTCCAGGCAGACCCATGAGTCTATAAACACACCTCAAATGTTATAACTCTGCTTGGAAATGTCAAAGCTCTACCCTTCAGCCTCATTAGCAAGGCTTCTGCATCACTTGAGTTTCACATTAACTCTCTGGCAATATGTAAGCTGCATACTGAGCTTTACAAGACCTGCACTGTAAGAGGGCAAATTTCACTGTGGGAGGCAAACTAATCTGTTAATTGAATTAGCTAATATTTTTCTATTTATTAGTCATGATATTACTGCATTTTGTTTCAGCTGAAAGTAGCACAACATTTTCAAACAGCAACTCTCATCTTCCCTTCTGTTTACAGGCAGGGGAAGAGGGACATGGATAAATGCAGTTACCTGCCCAAGCCCAGATAGCTGTTTCCACAGCAACATCTCCTACATCCCAGCTAAGGGCTTCTTCCCACTGAATTGCACTTTTTCCCATTATCTGCACAATTCCAATGCTAATAAAATCTGTATCACTGCTGCTGTGGCTGGAGAACCAAAACATTGAGAATGCAGATTCCCCTAGAGTCAAACTCTCATCTATTATTAGAAGTAAAACACATTTTTCTTCATGTCAGGACTGAATAGAATTAAGAGGCACCTGGACAAAGGAATGAAAAACTCACAAGATTTATTACAATTATTGCTGTCGGTTTAACAATAGCACTGTGCTCTGTGCCAAAAAGGATGCAACAATTAAAGACAACCATTGCCTTTGTTCAATTTGGGAAATAACAACCTCTGATACAATCTCCCAGGAATCCAACCTTAGAGCTTTGCTCATCACTATTTATAACTGAGTAAATATTAGAGGATTCACATCTTTTGCCCTGAAAAAACAAGACCTTTGGCCTTCAAATTTCTTTGGAAAGTGCTTCAGAGAAGGCTGTTACTCTGTAATGTTGTTTCCTTCCATTAAAATTCTCTCTTAAAATATATGGCCCAAAGGAGGAATGATAGACCTCAAATATACCACAAATATGGACAAGTCTCCCTGCAGGCATTTAGAGGCTGGGAATTTGCCCAAAACATTATCCTTGCAGAATTAACCAACTCTGTTAGTCAGCATAGTTAACAGCCTCAAAAAATAATTCCACTCTGACATGTCTTTGTCAGGACAGCTCACCAATTACATATTCCATTGTTTTCCACTGCTTAAGGATTAACTATTCCCCAGGACTGAAACTGGAGCCTTTACACTTCTACATGCAAATAAAAAAGTGTTTGGGAGCCAATACTGCCCAACTAACTATTGCTTTTAGGTTTCTATTACTCCTGGCTTCAGCCCAGCTTGCCTTGTCTCTCCTTTCCCTCATCTCTGGACACAAGCTGGGACAGCCCAAGCCCAGAAGAGCAAGCAAGCTACAGGTGACCACATAAACTCAGTATGGTCTCAGGTCTCTGCCCTGCTTGGAACTCTTGGATCTGGATGATGAACACCAGTCATCACAAAAGGCTGACTAGAAAAAACGGCATGAGACAGACAACATACCTCAAAGGAAAAGCCTTCATCTGCTTTTCACTAGGGTTAATGCAGACACAGAGCCCTCAATTCTGCCATGTCTATGACCATGACTTCCTAGGATGCTTACAAAACACTACCCTCACAGGAAAAGTCAAGATCAGATCTGTGATATTCCTCATCCAAGACACAGTTCTTGATGGTAGCCAGTCATTTCAGAGAAGTGTTCAACAGTCTGTCCACCAGCGTGCTCACCAGTGTGGCCAAGGCAGCCAATTGCATCCTGGCTTGTATCAAAAATAGTGTGGC
>NW_010293325.1:0-31874 GCF_000700745.2 Antrostomus carolinensis
CAATCTATTCTATGATTCTATGAATTTTCCATTAATTCTGAGGCATTAAGCTGAGGGAAGTATGGATGCATGCTCTTGGGATTAATTTGTTCAAGTTGTACTGGAGGTGGTAGCCCAAATTCAGTGTTTGAAGTCCCTGTGTTTGTACTTCTGGGAAAGAGGCTATACCTGACAGTAGCCCTCAAAAATTAAATGACCATTGTAGGATGTAGCATACACAAATTGCTGGGTAGATGTTCAAAGCACATGGCAGTGCTTTATTTTGGCTCTTTTCAGAATGTATTTTTTCTCTTATTCCTGATTTATAGATTGACTGCAATAATTCTTATATCTTCCATCTGTGCAGGTGTCTGGGTGGCCTGGTAGGAATCTCTGATAGGAAGTGACAAACGTCATGTATGGCTCAACTGAATATTTTTCTTCCCCCTCAAAAGAGAGAGAAAAGTCTTCTCCTAATTTCTATGCTTAAGCACTAAGAAAGGAAATTGGGAGAATAACCACAAATTCATCTGTACCTGGGTACAAACTCAGCAGTCCATTGTGCCAAGCAAGCATATGTAAATGTAAGAGTTTGACTGTGACCATGAGTTTCACCTTTGACAAATGAGGCTCAAGAACATTGAAAAGGAGAGAAAACATTTTCCTGTTCGGGCTGTAAATCAAAGTTGTTGTCAGCCTGACATGTCCTATACTTCCTCATTTCAGGAAAGCCCGGAGTCCCATGGAATTTAGATGGACATGCAATATTTCAGCATTTCTCTTCCACTTTCTGCTAAAATTAAGAATTGTAGAGAGACTGTATGGGGAAAGCAAAATAACTAGCTAAAAACCTCACTGGGTTTCACAAGCTGCATTTTCTTGGCAAAGGTCTGAGTGATTTCTTATTTCCTCCAGACCAGTTCTCCCACTCGTGCTGCTAAGCAGAAAAGCAATGCCCTTTCCTCTCCTCATCATGCAGTGTGGCATGAAAGCATAAGGTTACTCAACAGAATTGAATGGCCACTCACTTGAAATAAAGACAACACAGGAGCGTCTTCATTCTGTTCAGATGGGAACATTGCTGATTGTATTTGCTTCTGTCGTCGCTGAGCAATAACCCTTGGCCACCTGAAATGTTGGGCATAAATAAAGAAGAATACCCTCCAGTGCTCTCAGTTTCTTGTTTTTTAATTTTTTTTTATATCCATCAGAAAATGGTAAATATGTGTCTGTTTTTACATTTCTTCACCATGAAATTCAGTGTTTCATTTGGATTAATACTGTCCTCTATCCTCCCCCTCGATGCCCCAGGGGGAGAAAAAAGAAGGCTCTCTCTGGTGTTTCTATCATGTTGTAGTGAGAACAGCCTACCCTTGCACTGGCTTCGCCACACAGATGGTCTAAAAGACATGGAAAAAAAGAAAAGCTCATAGAAAATTTCTTACAGGGCATGTGAGTTAGATAGGGGCAGAGTATGTGCTTAGTACAGCCTCAGCAAGAACTGGCTAGTCACAGCCTAGTGACCTTTCTAGCTCCTTAATTTGAATAACAACAGATTCTAGGGGAAAAGCCCTACCCCATGGTCTCCCTATCCAACTGGCTGTGGTGTGAAGATGCCTTTGCTGACAGAAAATAGCTATGGGGGAAATTTTTGGTATTTTCTCTTGTGAAATAACAACTTACTAAAAATAGTGCCTGCAGATGAATACATTGCAGTTTGCAGGCCCAGAGAAACCAATTTAGATCATTCACTCCTCTTTCCTCCTTTTTCATGCATCCCCTACATTTTCTCCTGAAATAAAACAGAATACAGAAATCCCATGCCAAAGTCTTGTAGCAGAGTCCTGTAAAACTTCTATGTGCTACAGAAGGGCACAAGGATTTTTCCAAGTTCATCATCTGACATAAATCCACCTCTCATTTTGATACTTTAGAGGAAAAGCTGGGTTTGGGGTTTTTGGGGAAGGTTTGTTGTTTAGTTGGTTTTTAATTACTCTCTTCTCTAAAATTAAACTCAAACTGCATTTTTAGCATATGCACTGTACATGTAACAAATTGATAAAAAAGATAAAATTGACTTTTCCATTTGTGCAATCACAGGAATACTTACCCTCTAGCCCCAAGAGGATGACCAACATCATATGATGTAATATAATTCCAAAGTTGCATCAATGCTTTCCCCCTCTCACTGGTATTATGGCAATAAAAGGAGATATTTGTTAAAAACAGCCTGGATACAAATCCAACAGCATCTCACTGCCAATGAAACCTCATCTCATGAAAGGGAGGGAAAAGAATTCTTTTCAGCAAATTTAATGTGAAGTGGATTTATGCATTTACATTTTAATTGCAATATGTTAAAAGCAAAAAATAAAAACCAGAAAATGGTTTTTTCCAGGTAATAGTGATTTTCAAAATCTCCTCAACCTGCTTGTAACATTGTAGAGGATATGCTTTCAATAAATGAGAAATAGAGAGGCTGCTGTGCCTGAGTACACATATTGTGCCAGTGTTGTGACATACTATGGTTTTGCTAAGAGATTACAAAACCAATGTTCTATGAAAACATTCTCATATTTTTAAGCAAAATCTATCCAATTTTTTCTCACCTTGATTCCCTGAGCTCCCTTTTATTCACAAGATGTAGGAACCTCGCTGAGGTAGAGCATCCGCTTGGGTTGCATCCAGGGTTGCATCCAGGCCATCCTCAGCACCAGTAAAACAGAGAAGCTCCTTTTTGTTTTTCCTTAGCTCCCAAAATATTTTGACTGGGTGAAAATTATGAAAGAGAACAAGAGGCAGGCTGACCTGACTTGGTTCTGGAAAAATAGGGGGAAAGGTTAACCAAAGCTTTATCAAGAAAGAATTGGACACATTACATGCAATGAATGCCAATCCATGTGACTGGATGCAAAGCAGATCTTTTCAAACAAGTCTCTTTCCGTGGGATGAAAGGTCTAGTTGAGAGTAGTATTTGTGTTAATGCAGTTTACTTGGGTCTTGCCAAAGCATTTCATTTCATGGCATATGTTGGTACGATTAAAAAGCATGCATTATATGGAATTAAAAGGATGCACTTTGGAAGAACACAAAGCTGGCTCGCTGACAGATCGCAAAGTGGTGAGAGAAATGAGTGGAACTATTTCCAGCAGATTCCCACAAGGATCAGTTCCTGGTACAACATCGTTTAGTATTTTCATCACGTGTCCAAACAGTGACGTAAAATCAGTTCCAAGACTGTTGGGGACTGGAGCACTTACCATGTAAAAAATGACTGGGTGAACTGGACTTGTTCAGCCTGGAGAAGACCAGGTTTCATGGAAACTAAGAACAGCCTATGAGGCTACAAAGAAAGCAGAGCCAGGCTCTCTACAGAAGTTTATGGGAAGAGAATGATAAACTATGACCATAAATTGAAACCTGGGAAGTTTCAACTGTATATAAGGAAAAAAAAAAATCACTATGAGGATACTCAGGGATTGGATCAGGATGGTCAGGGAGGTAATGAAATCTCTATCCTTGAAGGTTTTCAAGATCTGACTGGATGAAGCCCTGAGCAACCTTACCAGAATTGAGTTTTGACCTTGTTTTGAGCAGAAACTTGGACTAGATGACCTCCCAAGATCTGTTATCACATGTTATGACTGTAATTTGGCTAATTCTGTCTGGAGAGTGATTTGGGAATCCTGTTAGATAACTACTTCAGCATGTGCTATAATGTACTGTAATGTAATGTACTGCTATAATGTAATGTAAGTGTATAACACTGCAGGGAAAAGCAACAGTCGGATGTTATTTGGCCACTGCTGGTAAGCAACCCTGCACAAAACCTGCCATCTTGGCAGAGTGGAATTCCCAAAGGTGAAGCAGGCACTTGGAATGACCATTGCTCCCTCCCTCCCGAACAGCCCATGAAGTCTGGCGCTGCTGTTGGATGGAGCCCTTCTGTGTCTCCGGAGCTGCTACTTTTGCTGTGTAAGCAGAGAGGACAGCTAGGACCTGGATTTTTTCTGCATGAACAAGGAACAGTCCTGCACAAGCTCTACAGCACTTCAGAGGGATGTTTGTGTCACCCAAAACTATAGTAGCCCCTTACATTTACACAGCAAAAGGGCATTGCACTTTTGGGATGAGAGGGAGCACTTAGGAGATTTCAGGTACAAGTATAGCAAGTTCCAATAACTAGAGGCTTCAAATCAGACAACGTGAAATTCAGAGTAAAAATAAAGTTAAAAAATGTCACAGCTTCTCTGGAGTGAAGCTGAACTCTCCCCTGCTGCCAGTCAAAAGCACTGGCTCTACTTTACTGCAGAGCAGTCGGCCAGCACAGGTACCTGTTGGATGATGACTCAAGTGACCGGATTTGCAGGCATACTCTCACTGTAAGGGTAACAACTACTTCTGCAGTTCTCTACTTTAAGCACTTTTCCTTTCCTGACCGACTTGGAGTTGTTCTCAAGTATTTATGAATGGCAGAAACCTTTTAGGTAACTTGACATTGATACAGAAAAGCCTTCTTGCAGCAGCTGAGGGATTATTGTACTTCCTTGACCATGGAAAAATGTAGTCAGAGGTTACATGAACAGAGCATTGGCACAGGTGTGCTGGAGCAGCAGGACCTTGACCTATATTGCTGACTAGGAAGGCCAAGTAGGCAGTAGATAAACCCATTTGACCACAGATAACAACCCTTCTGCTGTGTTTTGCTGCACTTGCTTGTTAACTGAGATCCATTAAGGTGAATTAGCCAGATTCAGGAGTTGCACAAATACCATCATGATAAAGCTCAAGGCCTCAGATAAATTGAAATCCTTTGTTTTTAAATAGAAATCACAGTTTTGGTGTGGTGGGGTTTTTTTGTTTGTTTCTTTCTTTCTTTTTTTTCTATTATGTGAAATCCCCAACCCTGACATCATTTGAAGAAGGTGGGGGTTTTTTTAAGCCCTACAGTAAGTGACGCAACTATTGACTCATTGCTGGTTTGGGTTTTGACACCAGAGGGCTGTGCTGGCCAGACCAGCAACCTGCCAGACTATGACTTCTTTTTTCCCCCTAAGGAGGTAATGTATTTCTCTTTAGTAGTTTTATACACAAGAATTTACATTGATAAGAAGTCTTCAAGTTGTTTTAAACAGATGATGTAGCAATTCCTTGATCACTTTAGAAAAAGCATACAGATATACATATCACCAGGTTGAAAAAGTTAGAGCATGAGTGGTATAATTTGCTTATTCTAGTTATCTCATACCCAAACTGCTTTTTGACAATAAATATCAGAGTATATGTTAGACAAATAAAAATGTTTCCTGCCTTTTATGGAAAAAAAACAGCTAAAATAGAGGAGGAAACAAATACATCTCTTGCAATATACTATTATTTACTGCTCTGTTGTATGTGGATATATGTAAGGCATGCTGGGTACTCACACATACTACGAAATAAACAAGTCATTACATACCAACAGATCACTAATCCAAGAGGAGTAAGTTATGGGTTACTGCTTCTTATGTCTACCTTGGGTATGAATTTATCCTTGACGGCATACATGTGGAACATAGTTTGCTGGATTAATACCCTCTTAGGTGCATAACCACTCCCCAGCAACTGATTTTTTCATACCTTTACTTATTTAGCAGCAGGAGACAGACAGAGACAGGCAGGTACAATGGCATTCCAAAGGGCAACATCTTCAGGTGCAAGGACAGAGCCAAGGGCAGAGTGCTGGAAAATGTAAGACAGCCAAGCACAGCAGTGACGGCATTGAAAACATGATGGTAAAACACTTGACAGGAGGTGGCAATATCATCTGTATCACACATAATGCTTTCACACTACCTTTAACCTCTTTAAAAAATTCTTTACGCTTCTCGGACAACTTCTCTTTTGATAGCAGGGAACAGGGTGTGCCATATAGTTTTCTCTCTGTCATGCTGAGCCTACTACTGTTTTGTGTTTTTCTCTGTGAAGTTTTTTTGTGTCAATATCCAATTGCCTTACACCTTGCAGGTCATTGCTCTGCCCTTATCCTTTAGCAGAGTGGCAAGAGTTTTTCAGACTCCTGTTACACATCTCCCACTGACCATCTGCTATTACCACCTTGACGAGAAATCACTTGTTGAAAGGTGATGAAGCAGTTACAGTCCAGCACAAAGTTGCAAGCTCATTATGCTATTTCCCTCTCCAATATTGAGCAATAGTGATAAGCATCTGAAGGAGAGTCTTAGCTGATATGAATCAATGCATTTCTACTATTTCCATAGGGTTACCTTGGTTTACATGACCTTTAGCTTAAAAGCAGTTACCATGAGGTTAATTGAGATTCCACCCTTTGGTTAACATGGGTTTCTGCGTGCCACCCCTTTCACACAGAAACTCAGGATAATCAAGGAAGACTTTTTTCTCTTTATTATTTTTGTCATCAGGGATGGGATGTTTTAAAGGCAATTACTGAATTATCTCTAAACAATCTGGGCTTTTTTGGTAGCACTCATGATGTGAGAAGTGGGTTTGTGTTTCCCCTCAGAGCACTGAGGTTTACTGTAAAGGTACTCTAGCTTTGGATTTATGTACCATTTGCAAAGGAAGATCTATCCAATTAAAACTTCCAATTTAGGTTTTGCTGAATCAGTTTTACATATCAGGATGTTTAAAAAAAGGAAAGCAAAAAGAAAAGGAAAAGTAGGTTTCAAATACAATGAGGCCAGAGGTAGTTCACAGCTTCTTAAACCATTTTTGTTCTTAAAGCAAACCCCTGCATTTCTCTCTGCTGTGATCTGTTTCCACTAAACCAGAAGTGGTTTTTGTAACCATGCTGTTAGGGCTGTGGATTTCAAGACAATCTCCCAAATAAGCGTCACAGTACAACACAGACCAAGACTGTAAACAAGAAAAAGACAAACTGAGTTGCTTCCAACCATAGAGACATATAGGAGGAGTACAAAACTGCTGTGAAAAAAAGCCCAGCAGCGTGATTCAGGACATACCACTCTGGGGGAATGATATCCTGGCTGTACTTAGGTTTGGAAAAAAATGTTCTGAAAGGTTCTCTTGCTGCCACATACTCTATTTTAGTTCTGGGGCTCATCCTCTAATGTCATATATATTCTGAGTAGTAAAGGAACCACCTGATGTCCAGCTTCATTTCAGGGAAAGGGAGGGCATAGGTATGATGGGCACTAGAAGACAAGTTTGGATGTACTCAGATTACTGGGAGATAGTTCAGAGGAGGGACACCTTGAAAGGTCAGTGTCAGGAATGCAGCATGCTAATGATGCTAATGATATAAACAACACCCAAGATAGTTAGGTCTTGATTTGGTGAAGCACTTATGTACATGTACTTGAAGCACCTGAGCAGTTGCTTTCATTTCAGCCAGGTGATCTGGATGCCTATGGCCAGGCTTGTACCTCACCAGAAAGGAACTCCAAGCATCACAATGACAGAACTGATTTTTCTTGGCATTTATCCAAATGCAAAGATTAGTGCATCTTCCTTTTATAAAATTGCCTTCTGCTGGTGTTCATTCTCCTGCTTCCGGGCTACTCTGATTCACAACACAAGAAAAGCTTTTCTAAAGGACTCAATAACTCCTTTTCCCCAAAACACACACATCATCTGCATATATTTGTCTGTACCCCGTCTCCAAAAATGAACAAATCACTTCTGTGCCCCTATTCTCTCATCTCCAAAAGGAAAATATGGCCTGAGAAAACAGTATTAGTTTTCTTTTTCTTTCTTTCTTTTTTTTTTTTTTTTTGCATAATAGGACACAATTAATTATTCTGCTTATGATCACTGACAAAGTCCCCGAAAAATGCAAAGCTTGTTGTTTTGAGATCTTACACTGATTGTAACTTATCATGTCATGGGCCCTTTTAGCACCAGAGACATCATTCTGGCTAAGTAATCCCTTCAGATAATTCCTTCCAACAAATATAGAAGACTGCCATCATGATGAGAAAAATCCTTTCCCCTAAAACTGTTTATCATCAAAGAATAAATAGCAGTGAAAATAATGGCTTTCTGAGACTTAAGGAGTCATAATCCATTTATCAGGAAGATATTACTGCAAGTATTGTACATAAGCCACTTACCCTTTCCAGTGTCTTAGACTCAATTGAATGTTAGTTAAAAAAAAATAAAATAAAAAAGATGAAGTTATAACGCTGTATCAACAGACAGCTGTCCTAGTGGGCACTGGGCATGCAGAATGACTCGCATTGCTGAGCCGTGCAGTCATTGCCAAAGGAACGATGAGCTCACATTTCATTCCGATTCACATAGCTGGTGTGGTCAGACTGTGAGGCTCACCCTCCCTCGCCCAACTGACGCCCCCCTCCCTGCCTCGACACCAGATCTGGCTCGTTAACATGTCTGGAATGAGCACAAGCCTACCTCTCAGCTGGCAAGCCCAAGAGGCATACTTGGATTCCCAGGTTGGAAGATTATCTCATTCAAACACAGTTCTCCCAAAGATATAAAAGCAAAGCTGGTGTGGTGGTCCCAGCAGAGCTGGCCTGAGCACTTGGGAGTTTCAGCCGTACAGGAGTACAACCTTCAAACGCTGGCAAATATGATGATGATGAAAGTAGAAGAGCTGGTAGGTACAACCTTCTTTCATTTATTCATAATTACTTTTCTTTCTCGAGTGTCAGTATACCAGGCAGAGAGAGACAACCATCGTGGATCATTGAGGTACAATAACATAGCTGTTTGTATTTTGCATCAGAACATAGTTCACCAGGAAGAAGAGGCTGACCAGAATTTAGCTATGTATGTTCCTTTGACCTTGATTTTAAATTTTCTTTGTTTTGTTTTGTTTTTAAGAAGCTATTAAGTTTATGATCACACTGACTAATTCCAATCCAGTAAGGGACTAGGAGGAGGTATCAATGAAGGAAAACCAAAGTATTTTCTAATACTCAATGAACAGTTTAGTAATAATATTATTTTCTATTAATAAACTATCAGTTCCTACACCCACTGCTGTTCACAGTGTAACAAGCCTTTGAAAAATAATGTCTAAACCAGACCACAAATAATGGGACATTCCACTGCAGGGTCCAGAACACACAAATTTACTGAACCACTCTCAAAACACACAACAGCCTCTACTGAGTTCAACAAGTTATCTCTTTGTACATACTTAATCAAGCATCAGAAATATTTCCAAAGTTATTGAAAGCTGACCTGCTGCGTAGCATCACACAGCTTCTGCACAGGAACTACCTTACACTATTTTGCTGAGTGCTATAAATGGGGATTTTTGGTACTGACAGCAGTGGGCAAAACCAGCCTTCAAATTACTCAGTAACCCGAGTTAACTGCACTGGATGTGTTTTGATGAAAGTGTAAGGTCCCAGGGGAGAAAGCCTCACTCTTACCTGCTCCGTTCCCCTGCTGAAGGCTCACAGGGTGCTGGTGGCTGATCGGGGTGGCTCTTTCCACCTTGTCTTACAGCCTTCTGAGGAGTCTGACACATGCTGGTGAGTGAACAAACAAGAAAACCCTGAACAAAAAGGATGCCCCTCCCAACTCTCTGGCTGTTGTCGGTACAGCAGCATCTCAGCCCCAGCCAAGCAGGGAGTTAGACTGTGAGTTGGCCTCATGGATCTTGATCCAAGCCCTGAAGATGTGAACAGGGAGTTGCTGTGAGGATGCAGGAGATCCGCCTGCAAGTGAGATTGCTCTAGGCATTCACGTATGCAGATAATCCAGGCACGGGCTGAATGAGGTCTGCACTCTGTCTGTCACACACTCCAGAGCAGGACAGGAATGACAGGCAGTTAGCGTTACCTCTAGGTAATCCATGTTCCCAGGGGGTGGCTACTGCAGCCATGAAACTGCTTGCCTGGTATTATATCACGTTTGCTTTTACAGGTGACTGGGAAGAAAGCGGATGATAAAGAGACGGGAAGCTTCCTCCCTGAGGACTTCAAAAATGGAGAGTATGAAGCTGCTGTTAGATTAGAGAAACAGGAGGACCTAAAGACAGTCTCTAAACACTCACTGACCCAAGGTGATCTGACTTACGAGGAGAAAAAGCTAGAAGCAGAGGTAGGCTCTTGGGGTTTGTGCTTGGCTTTTTATCATCCTGTGTGCACTTTCTGCTGCAGCCCTTGAAGCTTTGCCTGTTTCTGAGTTAGAAACACATGCATGGAGAGCTAGATAAACCCCTGGGGCATCACCACCAAAGGGGGTTGGTCTAAAGTCCATGAAAGCCATGGAGCTCTGCTGACTCCTGTAGCCTATGGATGCAGGCAGTAATGCTGTGGAGCAGAACCCAAACTCTCCCCATAATGTTTGACTGAAACATTGGGGGCTCCCTCCTGCCCAGAGTCACTGGCTGCTAGCTCTCAGTAGGAGGAGCAATCATAGCCATTAAGACACCTTTGGCTTGCACACCTAATTACTGCCACCAAAAATAACTAACCCAAGAAAGATGTAAGAGTGCATTTCTGAAAATGTTCTTTTTGTGAAAACACTGCATTATGATTACTAGCACATTTGGGAAAAAAAACATTACAAATTAAAGCGATAGTGGTCTACAGAGAAGTACCATTTTGTATTCCTGGAGCATGACAATTCTCCCTATATCCCTAAGAACCAATGCTTTTTTCTGCAAAAATACAGTATCTGTAACATTTTAAATTCTTTGGTGATTAAGCAACCAACTGGCCTAAAAATTTCAAGTGATTTGAGAATTAAAAACTTTAACTAGCAGGGGCATAATACTTTGTTCTGAAAAAAAGAAGGGTGGCAAAGTGAGCCTCAGAAATATTAAAATAAACACTGTTGACCTTCATCTTGAACAGAAAGGTCATTACTTGCTACACAGGTTTTTTGAGTTCCTCCAAAACAGAGCCCTAAGACCTTTTTGGGTTTCCAGTTGGTCCACAGTCCATTCAGCCAACATAATTATTTTCCATTAAGTCAATGATCTACAGATCAAACTCTAATGCAGAGAACAATAAAAAGAAGTGGAAATAACTTGAACAAGAATTCAGTTGAAAAAAACCACAACTATATGACAGGGTATCGCCGATGTATTTACCCTTAATGATACCATGGGACAGAATCTGTCATCTGTATTCACCTGAGTTACCCCTTGTTTGTGAATCCCCCTTCTGAAGTTAGGAACACCTCATGGTGCCTGGGATTTCAGTTCAGGCAACATATTTGCCCTTAATGTTAGCAGTGTCCCATGCTGACTTCATGCAAAGATGCTTTTTAAAAGCAGGCTTGAAGAAGTCTTAAACATTTATTGAACTGCTCCTCCAAGGATACTGGGGACATTCTTTGTAGCTTACCAAATGTAACGCTTGCTGACCAAAATGCTACGATGGGTATAAACCTTGCTTTTCAATTAAGAGTATATTTTTGATCAAGGAGGATCAAGTTACAATAAATCAGGGGCTGCATCATAAAAGAAGTTGAAGAAAAAACACTTGCTGGAAGTCAGCTAAAACTGCAGGGGCTTCCCAGCTCTCACAAGATGCACATGAGATTTCTTAAACTGTTGGGCCAGAGGTGACTGCAGTGATGCTCTGACTCCTGGCCTAACACAGACTGAAAATTCATGCTTTGTATCCCATGACATATGGCTGCAGCAGCATCTAGGAAGAAGTCCAATGGTGTATGAAAAACTACAGATGATGTAGAATTTCTCACACACTTGGTAACTTATTCTAATTGTCAATTAGCCCTAGCTGGAAAAAAAAAAAAAAAAAAAAGGTAACTTATTTCAAAGTTCATCCAGTCTTAACCGAATTCAGTTGAATAGTAGCACATACTGTCCTGCCACTCTGAAAGGGAGAGGTGGTCACACTCAGCTCAACTTGCTGGCTTCCCTGATTTATTTCAGCTGAAGAAGAAGAAATTAGAGGAGAGGTCAAAACTTGAAAACTTGGAAGATCTTGAAAAAATAATTCAGCTGAAGAAGAAGAAAAAATGCAAGAAAGTGAAAGCACCCGTTTTAAAGGAACCTGAACCAGAAGTTATTGTAAGTTATTTCAAAGCACCTTCTTCTGGGAAAGCATTGAAGAGGTTTTGTACCACATGCATTTATGCCCTGTGTATTTCTTTCCATCAGACAGGACCAGTGGATATACCTACATTCTTTAGAGCTGCGTTGGAGAATAAGTTGCCAGTAATTGAAAAATACCTGTCAGACAAAGGGGATCCAAATGTCTGTGATGAGGTACAATCTTCCTTCTTACTGCAAAGCTTGCTACAGAAGAGAGGTTATTACAGGGCAAAAGTAACTTTTACCACTAACTTTTGTAGCTTCCACACCTGGCGGGAAGTAAGTAAACCCTGGAATTTTTGTGTATAATTTTTTCTAGTGATAATGGGGCCACTGGGACCCTTCAAAGTAAGTTTACCTCAAAAGCACCTTTATATTTAAAAGCAAGCAGTTGGTGACCAGGAGGCCCTGGTTTTCTGTAGCAAGTGATCTTCCAATGCTACAGATGAACAGATAAGAAATTTGTCTGCAGAATGACAAAGAAAGGGATGCTGCCTGCCCTCCTACTCCATAATGCATAAGCTGCATTTGCAAAAGGCAGTGTAGCATGCTGGATGGGGGAACTCAACAGGCATCATTTTAAATTTGAATACCATACTGCATATATTTCTCACACCCTTTAAAAAGCTGGGTAGGCAGCTCTCAGCTATCAGGATGCTATTAAAATTTAGCAGATTTCAGGTCTCAAAAGTATTAGGTCTTGAAAATTAATCAGCATAAAGTATGTATTTGACATCATCCTAGGGAGGAGGGTAGAAAAGATTTAAAGATGTCTCTTTGTGCCATATTTAATATCTGACGTTGCACTGTTTCAATTGCCAGTACAAACGCACTGCGCTGCACAGGGCATGCTCTGAAGGACATCTAGAGGTGGTGAAAAAGTTGGTGGAAGCCGGAGCACAGCTTGAACAGAAAGACATGGTATGCACATCAACTTACACTTCTTTCCAAAAATTGCTCATTGTTTTATAAGTGCTAATAGAAGCACTTACAGAAGTACTTCTTATAGCAGAGAAGCATTAAAAGGCCTTCCAGCATTTTGTAAGTTTATCCTTAAAATAACACTGTTGAGAAGAGGTTTCAGGAGGGGGTGTCTGCCTCCCTTTGCCAAAGCAGTTGCTGGAACACCCAGGAAGTGGAGGAACAGGCTGGTCCACAGACTGCGACAAACAGCAAAGCCCACGGCAGGGTCAGAGAGCTGAAGCCAGGCTCTCCAGGTGGTGCAGATACCATCATCCCACCCACGCACCAGGGCTCAGCACAGTGTCCGCCCCGATTTCAGGGCTGCTCTTGGGACACATCCCTGCTCCCCCAGAACGCCGGCCATGAGGGTAGCTGAGTTATCAACAGCTTCTGCAGCTGGTTTTTTTGCTTCTCCACTCCCAGCTCTTCATCCCCTTGCTGAAGAGTTGGAACCAGCCAGCTTTGCTCCTCCTCGCTTAACCCAGCAGTGCTTGTGGAGAGCATAACGAACAGGAGAAACGATAGGCGGAGCGAGACCTTTAAGGGACATTCCACCCTTCCTGGCAGAGCTGAGGGCAAAAAAGTTGAATATTGTAGGGGAGGAGGGTTTTAATTCACTTTGTGAATCTGCTAAGGGGAATTTTTGTTGGTTTGGGGTTTGGGGTTTTGGGGGTTTTTTTGTTTGTTTGTTTTTGTTTTTTAAGAGAACTATTCTTTCCCTTGAGCTTTACTTTCTATGCATTTTAGAATGCATAGGCATCAAATAAAAAAATGCATAGGCATCAAATAAAAAAATATTAACTAGTACGTACCTGCCAGAAAAAAAATTATACCTGGCTAAAGAGAACTTATAAGTTCACAGAACAGACAAAACACATCCTCTCTCATAGCAGTGTTGCCAAGGTCTGAGTCTTTCAGGGCAATATGCAGCAGGTGTGAAGAGTGAGAAACTCACAGTACTAAAGAAATTAGGGCAAAACAAGAAAAGCTGTTACTAGAAACAATTCAGTGGTCACAGCAAAGTGCTTTAGGTTACATTGCATTAAAATGATTTTGGATTAATTTAGAAATTTGATCAAAACAGGTTTTTTTGGTTTTTGTGGGTTTTTTAATATAATGATGAATTAAATTACTTTCCATTTGTTTTTCCTGCTGCAGCTTGAATCTACAGCCCTGCACTGGGCATGCCGAGGGGGGAACCTGGATGTTCTGAAATTCTTACTGGACAAAGGGATAAACAGAAATGCAAGAGACAAGGTATGTGCTCCTGTGACGCAGCAGCTTTTTAAATTGGAGAGGAAAAGCTGACCCTTACTCCAAGTAGATAGTTTTTGGCAGCCGTTCTTGAAGCGGTCTTTACCTGTTCCACGCCACTGATTGCTTCCTCCTCCCACCTCTCAGCTGCTCAGCACCCCCTTGCACGTGGCTGTGAGAACAGGTCAGTACGACTGCGGGGAGCACCTCATCGCCTGTGAAGCAGATCTCAATGCCAGAGACAGAGTAAGTGCCAACAACTTCTGACCCATCAGCTATCAGGTAGCATCGAGCCGCTGTCTGCCTTGATAGTTCCACTTGTCTGTGAAAACCCCTGGCTGCGCAGTGGGGTCTGGACCACGGCACTGGACCAGTGGCACTGACACTGTGATCCATCTCTCTTGTGCCTCTAGGAAGGAGACACACCGATGCACGATGCCGTGAGGCTGAAAAAAAACAAAATGATCAGGCTTCTCATTCTGTATGGAGCGGATCTAACTATAAAGAACTGTGTAAGTAATGGCAAAAAAATGCAGCAATTCAAAAGGCTCTAGAATAAGTTTCCCTTCAGAGCAGCTTCATAGGTTTCAAGGCTGGGAGAGACTATTGTGAACAGATTTAATTAGATCACTTCAGAGTTAATTAAAGCAGAGCTGACACAGGGAACATATAACTTGGGGGAGGTCAGGGAAAAGAGGAAAAACCAGTACCTCTTCTAAAGCCAGAACCCATCAGCTGCAACTTGAAACAACATCACATCTTTTTGTGATTTATTTTAATTACACATATCATATATTGAAAAGATAAAACGTACAGACACTTGCTATCTGCGCAGCTCCTGGGCTTCAACCACCACCGAGACAACAAAAATCTTAGCCTGTCAGGTAACTCTCCTTTCTGTTAAGCCCACAGCTGATAGCAAGCCCAAGCACTACATCTGGATGATGGGCTGTTGACCTGACCACTGGGCAACAAATACCTGTGGCTCAGCAGAGCTTCAATTTAAGAAGCCCTACACCAGACTCTTTGCTCATAGCCACCACAGCAGCAGCAGGTGCGTTGCTGGAGCTCTGCGACCACTTGTTAAAACACAGTACATCACAGCCCCCTTTCCCCAAACCCAAACGGAACAGTAGTGGGATGGACAGTGAGTTACTAATGCCAATGTTTTTGACTGGCAATCAATCAAGACTTAAGGGGGCAAGGAAGAAACAAGTCCCTGCAGCACTTTGCACTGCCTACTTTCTGTCCACACTCTCTGAAGTGAGGCCACCCCCGGTATTATCCCTCATCATGGTATGAAAACTAAAGTGCAGCCCCAAAGGCCAAAGACTTGCTCTCTCAGGCTTTGTCTGCACACAAAAGTTGCTCCTATTTAATTTAGACATGGTTCGTAACCTAATTAAACCAGTACCAACTCTTACCTGAACTCTCCGTTAAGTAGAAGAATAGATTACTGAGGTTTCATTTAAATGTATTTCTAATAAGTTTAAACTAGACCAAAAGAAACACCTGTATGCTCTGCTAGTCACAGTATTTGCTAATGTGGCTTAGACCCACTGAAACACACAGATTTCATCATGAGTGTGAGCCGGGCTGGGGCTAGATCTGTAGAGCAAAAGGACTGGGATCTTGGGGAGGCGAGAGTTCATCTGACCTTCTGCACGCAGAAACATCTCAAAGCAGGCAGATGCACTATACGAATATTTAGGGAGGAAAGAAGGATTCAATAATCACTGGCTGAAATTAAATCTTGCTTCCTCTTCTTTTTTAACCAGCAAGGGAAAACTCCTATGGATCTTGTTCTTCAGTGGCAGAATGGCACCAAAGAGATATTCAACAGCCTGAAAGACAATTCCTATAAGAGCGTCCATCTAGGCAAGCTCTGAAGAGAGAAGCGAGACTGCTCTTTTTTTGCTGCTTTTAAACGCTTCATATGAACCTGGAAGAAAATAACCCTGAACATAGTATTTTTATTGAAAATATTAATGGTACTGGATTCTTTGAGGTACCTTCACTGAAAGCTGTAAAACAAACATGCAAAGAAATTATTTTTAAAGGCAGGTTGAGTGTTAAAATTCCATTGTTTCTAAAATAGCTTTATTTATTACTATTTATTATTTATTTATTTAAAAAGTAATTTTTAATAATTCTCAATAATATTGTAGCTTTTTAAAATACAGCTTCACATCCTAATGCAATAAATCCTTTTGTCTTAGATGGCAGTATTTCCAACCACACTAGCAACTTCCCTTAAGCCTTCCGATAGCTCTAAATAGCAAATACTTGCAATTGTTGCTTTGCCTCTGCCAAATTTCACTATTAAAATAAGTGAGCGATGATACGTGGAAGAGCGATGGAAGAAGGTGTACTGAGGTGCCAAGTGGATTTAAAGAAGCAGTTGAGTCATGGGGTTTACACAGGGTTTGGCAATCGTGATTGATGAAGAGCTCAAGGACAAAGCTCCAACCATCATGTAACCTGTTTGGACTGTGGGATTCAGATGCAGTGTTATGGTGAGAGCAGACAGTATTAGGAATGTGAATTTTCTTAAGCTAGACTACTATGAAGTCTGATGACTGAAGAATGCAAAAAACACATTATGTATATTTGTAAATTTGTACTGCTTTTTCTGTACATTTTGTACTGGTCTATTTGAGATTAAATAAATAGAGTGGTTCTTTTTATTTGCTGGAGTGGATTATGGAGTGGTGAGCACGCATAGGGTAATTCTGTCTTTTTTTAAAGAAAGTTCACATCTTGCCCTCTGTAAAACGCTTAAAAACTAAAAAAAAAATAATTAAGTCTCAGCTGCCTAAAGCAGCTAGCCCTTGAGTTACCTCCCTGCCACTGTCAGATAAATGCCATCTCTTACTTCTTTTGTTAAATGCAAACACATATACAAAAGCAGAAAGACAGTACTTGAGTAGCTAGTAAAACAAAGTTACAGTTTTATTACTGAGTTTGATTTACAATCTCAGTTTCTCAGCAAGCCAGTACTTACTATGTGGAGCACATAAGACAGATTCAGTTGTCCAAGCCAAGGAAGACCCCGAGTACTGCTAGGAAAGGCAGGCACCTCTCCCCTGACTTTAGCAGAAGCATCACATTCTTACCCGTACCTCCAGCAGGGGCATCAATGTCCAGTTTCATTGTGACATTACACACTGCATGCAGCTAAAATCCTCATGCCCCACAGCATGACTTCCCAGCAAAACACACCACAGACTCTCACACACCTTCACCAAACTGTGCCAGCTGCCTTCAAGTCAGTAGGCTTTACAGTCTGGCCAAAAGAATGTCCTGTGCAATGAGGTGGGGTCAAGAGTGGGTAGCGATGAATAGTTGTTATTGGAGATTAAGTGAATTTACAGAAACCCCCCAGAGAAGCAAGCAGAAGAAACATCTATTCTGTCTGCAGAGAGGTATCTGAAGCCAAGAGCTTTAGGCAGATGAGACTTTTCTCACACAAGCACCATAACTCACGAGTGTCACCTTGCCAGCCATAGGCTTTCTTTGTGAACACACTCTTTTCCACAAAAATTACGACACACGTCTGCTTGCTGCCCTTCCCTGCAAGCCACTACCTCAACTGCTCGTTTCTGCACAATTACCTGGACACTGGGAGCATGCCTTGCAGGAAATAGAAATGACACCAGTGCTGGCTAACTCTGTTTATCATCCCAGTGGAGAAGCAGTTCAATTGCTCAGGCTCCAAAGTGGCCAGAACAACGCACTTCAGGAAACTAGGGAAGAAGAAACTTTTCAATCAGTTCCTAAAGCACTGTATCTACTTAAAGGGCAAAGCTGCAGACTGTAGATTTTTTTAAATCATGTCAAACAAGTAGCAAGAAGGATCTCTAGCATTCAAAAGCCTCTTTTCATATGCTGGTTACCAAACAACTTCTCTAATGCTCAAGGTAGGTTATTCTCTGGCCAAAGCAAGATAATGTGTCATTCAGAAAAACACGTTTCTGCCTCTTCTCTGGTCAGAGCATAATTTTGGAGGTAAATCCATAAATAATAAACTAGTGTGTGTGTGTGTGTGTGTGTGTGTGTGTATTTATAGATTACATCCCAATATCTGTAAAAAAACAGATTCAAATCAGAAAGTCAACAAGTAAAAAGTAACATAAAGAAAAAAAATTCATTATTGGTTGAATAAAGTAAAAGCTGTTGTGACTTAGACCAGCATTATATAGAACTGTTAGGCTACTGACAACTTCATCCATTCTGCTCAGTCCAGTCTAAGAGCTCAGAGATGACCCACTGCAAGATTTCTGCAATATTTTATGTGCTGTAACTTCCACTTCTCAACTTGTTGTCAGATACAATTAGAGAACTGGAAGATTCACAGTAAAGCTGGCTCAAGAGTATCTTGAGTACAGTAGCTTACATAATTTTTTTATATTGGTTTAATCAAAAGAAAAACTTCAGTCAACATTTGGAAGAGCTCTGAAAATGCTCTGCTGATTGTAAATCTGGTACGATTGCTTTTATGGCAGACAGATTAGGTTTACTGAGGCAAAAACAGGAAGGAAAACGGAAAGGCAGGAGGCAGCAAAATGAACACTCTCACAGGCAACACTGCCAGACCAGGACATAAAGAATGAAATGATGCAGTAAAAATGATGTGACATGGAGTTTGCTCAGGCCAAGGTGAGACAGCTGTTAGGCTGCAACTGCAACATACCACACTGAGCACACATTCAGTGCAACCTTGGGCTCTTCCTTCCCATCTGTGGTAACCACCTCATGTTACTCTCTGGTTCTAAGAGCTGCAGGACAGGGATGGCCTTTGGGATATGTGTCTGGCAGGTCAGGTAGTTCTGCCATAACACAAACCCAAGACACCTCTGAGAAAGTGACAGATGCTTGGATCTTCTTTATAGCCAATGATCACAAAACAGAACAGGAAGCAGATTGACTTTTTTTTTTTTTACTGCACTATTCACAGGCCACTGAAGATAAACTTCATCTACTGGCTTGTGGTTGTAAGGTTTAGTACAGAGATGTGTTTAAAACTTGAGAAACAGTAAGAGCTAGACTTTGCAGGCATGCATTCTTACAAACATTTTCAATAAAAAAGGAATGCTCTTGTACAACTGAAAATTTCCATATGTTAGAATGTGTTGAGTTTGCACTAACTCCAGAAGACCTAAGACAGGGTGGACAGACAGCCTTCTGACCTCGGCCAGAAACCCAGCATGACCTTTCAGATGTGGTGAACTACGATTCAGCAGTCTCATTCCCACAGCTTTCCTCACTTGAACACCAGAAGAGTAATTCTTCTCCAGGCTAAATAAAGTAGTAAGAGAAGAACTGGGCTGGTTGGAGGGTGGGGAAGACTCAACCCTGAGTAAAGATGGGATGAAGGCTCCTGTTGACAACTGGTTCAGTCCTCAAGCTTGAGTTTTAGCTTTTTTGCAGGCTGGCAGTGTTGTCTCTTCCTCCTCAACCTTGCGAGGCTTCTTCACTGTGTACACTACCCCACAGGCACTCTTCCGAGTTTCTGGAATATACAAGCAGAAGCTGTAGTACCTAAAATAAAATGACACTAATGCATTTAATGCATACCCATGGCAGGTCTCCATGCCCCAAAGCACAGTTCAACATGTTTAACAGCCAGCCAGTCCTCACACACAGAAGGTAAGCAACCTGCATGGGCAGGAGCTGGGGATATCCTGCATTACGGAGTGGGGAAACTAAAGGGGGAAATATGATGGCAGGTGTAGAATTACAGTGAACATAAGAGAAAACTGAGATCTGCAGGGGCTGAGGGGCTACAGACACACAAAACCATAGGAAACCAGGCTTAATCAGTTCAATAGTCACAGAAGGGCACATTCTCGAAGCACTGTCAAAAAGCGTTTCTGAGCAAAACAGACTGTTTTTAAGAAAAATATTAAAAATGCATTAACATATCCCAGGATTCTTAAACAGAATATGCTGGCACGGCTATATTGGCAGAGGCTCCCCTGTACGTACCAAATAAGTGGCTTTATAGTATTCAATAATATTTTATTTACAGAAGCCTCAGTATTACCATAAAATACTACTGTGTGATGTTATCAAACTCCTCACATGTTTGCCAAACAACCTAGAGAGCCCATTCCAATTTCAGAACTACTGGTGGGAGGCTTCTCTGCAAAACTTGAGGTAGAAGAGATTCCCTACAAATACTCTGTTAGCAAAGAGGCTCTGCAAGAACCTTGCCAAAAATATATCAACTTATTCTGGGCTAGCATTCTTTGGGGGACAGGGAAATGACACCTGCTATTTAATTTCGCAGATAAGATAGATGGCCTTGAGAAATTCCACATAAACTTCACAACATGCTGTCTCTATGTTGACAAGCAGCAGGCTAGAGGATGACTCGATTCACAGAAATCTCCCCTCCAAGAGATCAAAGCTACCTGCCATGAATTACAGCAGGTTCAAGTCCCATCTCTGCTGAAACAAGAGATGCAAAACAAATCTTACTGTGCGTTTGAAACTGAGAGCAACTTGAGTTGTTGGAAAGGTGACTGAAACAACAAACCTTGGCAGAGCCAGAAATTAAGAGCTAGATGCAGCTACTCAGTCCCAAAGTTAAACTGCCATCAGAATGAACAACAAAAACTAAGAATCTGCCATCAGAATAAACAAGAAACACTAAGAACCAATAAATAAGTATGTGAAAAGGAGCACAGAGATGGAGAAACCAGTGCTACAGTGGAAAGCAAGGGTCTAAATTGATTGCCGGAACACAAACTGTGGCACCTCTTTGGTACACTGAATCTGGAACACAAAATACAACTAGAAACCTTTTGATTTCCAGTGCAGGGGGCCACAAACTAAATGCACACTTTCTTAATATTAAAAAAGAGGAACTAGAAAACAAGAGAACTATTGTAAGCTTTCTCTGTTGAGAGCATAAGGAATCAGGTTTTGTTTCATCAAAACATTTCAAGCCATTGTACATTACATTAAACATTTTTTTCTAAGCAGCAAGCACTCAGAGTATTTGATTTTGATTTGTTTGAAATGGTCCACACTGAAGAGTGAGTCAGAAATAGCCCACATAATGAAGCATTAGAAAGGGACATGGCAAAGGTTGCTTCTGCACTCATGCTGCAAGAGGGTAAATGCAAAACACATGCATCCTGATTTTCTTGAAGTCAATGATGTAGTTTCTGCTGGTGTCACCGAGATCAGCATTCAACCTTTTCTGAAACAAGGAATAGTTTCACTACGCAGCACAACAGGCAGATCCATGTTTTGGCTACACAGTTTATGACTCTTTAATGTGGTTAAGCGAGTACTCCAGTACAGACAGCACCATCAATTCCACCACTGATTTGCTAACATGGCAGCAAGAGAAAATAAAACACCCTTGCTGCACAAGCTCCTCTTTATGCATTCAGCAAGGGAGCTAAAACCCCAAGCTGACTTGCTCTCTAAAGTCTTAGACCTTTTGAAAACAGGCACTAACACAAACTTAGTTTAACAAATGCAAGTGTAACTCAGATGAGCTTGCACGTGCTTCTCACTTACCTCCATGGAGCATGGTAGCTCTGCAGTTGGTAGACACAGCTGCCTTGGCTTCACTTTCCGATAGGCCAAACAGCAAACCTCTGTCACCTTTGCTCAGGATCAAAATGCACAGAAAGGAAGAAACAGAATAGGGAAGTTTGTCTGCATGATAGGTTTGCTTACTCTACAAATAACTGGGAATTAGCAGAGCTGTAACTTAAAGTGACATTTTGCATAAGGTTACCCAGAGGCAGGGAACTGAGGCACCCAATTCTCCTGACTGCAGTTCCCCAGCAGCCCTCCTGGAAAGCTCCTGGCAATGTTGCCTTTTTCCAGACAAGAAGCTGTATTTTCGAAAATAAAAGTCTGTCAACACTGGAACATTTTTACATGCATAATCAAGTAAAAAAATGACCCCACTGAAAACTTCAGTTTTGGGGAAAGGGCACTGTCTGATACAAAAGCATTATGCTGAGAAGTTCCCAGCCACCTTGAGCAGGGATGACACGAGATTAGATATGTTAATTTGGGTTGAGCCTGACTGCTCTTTTTAAAAGGGAAGGAAATGTTGCACATAAAATCCTTCCAGGCCACACACCCTCCCACACAGTTCTCATTACTCAGTGCATGCTCCTCCCTTTGAGGGACAGTTCAGATACGTGTTTGGGAGCAGGGAGGGAGGAGTAAAAAAATGCATCTGAATTCCTAAAAGAAAGGGAGAAAAGACATTCTCCTTGGTTTCTAGAACACAACCACTTACTTAACAGCATGTATGTAACTAAGGACTGGAAAATTCAGAACACAAGTAACTCAGGAACATTTTCATTCTTAATATAAATATAATTTTATAGCTTTTTCTAGCAAAGATGTGGCACTTCGGAAATCATAAGTAATAATTTCTGATTTGGTTCACAATGTCCATAGATTTCTAAGGTATCAATGCATATCACAACAAAACATACCTGTAGCTGAACACAGACATTACTATTTACAGTGACTGCTCCTGCCACCCCATGACCAAGAGCTGTTCCTCCTTCCACACCCACTCAAGAGCCCTGATTCATTGAACTGATCACCAACAAGCACCACTGTGTAAAGTTCAAGGAGTGTAAAGAATGGAAGTATTTCAAAGCCACTTTGAAGTTTCACATGTTACTATTAACTGATGTCTTTGACTTAGAAAAAGGATACAGATTAGCCACGTCGTAAGGACCCCGTAGTTCTAAAGGCTAAAACAAAATAAAGGAGGTTAGGTATGTGCAAGCACTCTCTTGCAGGCTGACAGAGCATGAGCAGGCAGGACAGTGCTATCAGGAAGGCAAGATTAAATGCTACATAATAGCAAGCTGCTAAAGATGCACTAGGAAATCAAGCAAATACTATTATTTTGGAAAACAAAGTCCCCATTTGCAATCAAACTGTCATGGAAAATACCACAGCAGCAAAAAAACCCCCAAACCCCACAATATAATTCTTTGGTAAAACACATCGATTAAAAAATCCACAAGATGGCAATCATATTTAAAATGAAAATTTTTATATTCTTAATATATAATTAAAGCTGTATTTTCAGCCACAGATAAATCCTCAAATTGTTCTGACTTCAACAAAAATCTAGGACTTACCCTTTCAGCTGCACTAGATATAACAATGTTCTGGAAAACAAAAGAGAACAAATGTTCATCTGTCAGACAACATCAAGAAATGAAAAAAATCAACAAGCAGCAAAGACTTCACAAACATTAGCCAAGTTCAGGCTCAGAGCCAAATTAACCATCAGAGTATGTGATGCCCTCAGATGAAGTGAACTCTAGCAGGGTGTGGATCTTCATCTGGGCACATGAATAAACACAGGTTATCTCCCTGTCCCCCACAGAGAGAGGGGCAGAGGGAGAAGCAGTTACAAATCTCTCACAGACAGATGTGAGTGGAATAAGCACTACACCTTTAGAGGGATAGGCTGAGCAGTGATGGCATTAAGCAAGCACCTATCAGCCTGTATCTCTCATAGTGGACTTTAAAGAAACCTTAAGGGTAAATCTTATAGCAGCCTTCCAGTACCTGAAGGGGTCTCCAGGAAAGCTGGGGAGGGACTCTTTATAAGGGCAGTTAATGACAGAACAAGGGGAAATGGGTTTAAACTGGAAGAGGGTAGGTTTAGATCAGATATTAGGAAGAAATTCTTTACTATGAGGGTGGTCAGATACTGGAACAGGTTGCCCAAGGAAGCTGTGGCTGCTCCTCCCTGGAAGTGTTTAAGGCCAGGCTGGATGAGGCTTTGAGCAACCTGGTCTAGTGGAAGGTGTCCCTGCTGATGGCAGGGGGGTTGGAACTAGATGATCTTTAAGGTCCCTTCCAACCCAAACCATTCCAAGGAGCAATGGGTGTAAGCTGGAACACAGGAGGTTCCACTTAAACTTGAGAAAAAACTACTTTACAGTGAGGGTGACAGAGCACTGGAACAGGCTGCCCAGGGAGGTTGTGGAGTCTCCTTCTCTGGAGACATTCAAGACCCGCCTGGACGCCTTCCTGTGTAATTTTGTTTAGGTTCCTGCTCCGGCAGGGGGATTGGACTAGATGATCTTTCGAGGCTACTTCCAATCCCTGACATTCTGTGATTCTATGATTTCATAAAGAAGAAATGCAGAGTTACAAACACTGTTATGAAGTGTCTCCTTTATTTACACTAGCTGAAAGAGGTCCCACACAAATGACAACTCTGCCTGAGCTGTAGTGGAAATGGACTTAGGACCCCCAGAAGCAGCTTACAGATACTGCCTTCAGACAGTTGTGCTCACAAATTTTCAGCCTGCTCTCTGTGTTGCAGTGCAACTCAATCCTAATCCCAGCATTCATGTTGGCCTTAATTATTAACTCACACTGGTTGTGGAAGCCTGTCTGCAGCCAGGCAGTGCCTGCCAATGCATGCCATACACTCACTTCCCTCAACACTGGCACCCCCGTGAAAATCACCAGGCAGAGAGGCACCCTCCTCCTTTCTCTCTCAGAGGGTTTCTACAGAACAGGTACATGATTGCTTGGGGGCTGGCAGACACAACAGCTCAGCTGCCAGCGCTCTTCTGATGTTAAACCTCCAAGAATGCTCACCCAGGGGAAGACTGTTTTGCACAGGTAAAAACTGCAGCAGCAGCAAAAAAATCCTTGCACCTTTTATTATACTGAATAAAAGGCTTTGGGAATTCCTGTTTGAGTGGGTGAGAATGAGAATTGTACTGAGGCAGCAAAAGACTTCCCTCTCCGACGTCAGTGCCACCAACACATCACACCACCTCCGGTTATGAGGTGGGGCTTTTGATCCCTTCCCCGCACTTCTTTGCTCATCCTGCCACCTCCCCAGCACAAAGAGCAGGGCAGATGCTGGAAGAAAATGCTATGTGTGCAGCTAGAACTCAACCCATAAAAGCCATTTGCATGGAAATGACTGCATGTTCATACTGTGCCTAAGGTTTCCTCTTGTGCTGAGGAATGGATGGCACAAATAACTGCCTTAGCATAAGGAAAGCCAGAAACAGAAGCAATATATACATCAAAGTGACTTAACAGCACACATCATGATGGAGCCCAGGCCATTTTTTTCTGTGCAGTTCACCTTTAAAATGACTGCACTGTGAATCCCAAGGGTGCTTTCGAGCTTCAGTGGTGCTGACTGCAAGAGTTTGCTGGGAAAATTCAAGTGTCTTGCTCTGAGCTGTAACAACCAATGCCTGTCTCCCAGGCTTGGAGAAGCTCCCAGAGCAGCTGTGTGAGCCACCTTGAACCAGTGTAGGATCATGGTTCACTGCTGTGCACTGGAGATGCACTTCCCTTGCTTCAAAGGCAACTGGATTCCAGTTAGGGGATGGGTAAGATGGGAGTAGACAAGAGCAGACAAGAAAAGCACAGTTAGCGAGTGAAGGAGAGGCAGGCAAAGGCAAATCCAAGGGAAGAAGGGAAGGGGAGGGAAGAACTCAACGGCAAAACATTATCTCCTCAGGTAAAGAGACAGCAGCTGTTCAGTACACTGCTCCAGGCACAGTATCCACACTCAGATACTAAAACACAGGAGGCGAGGGACTGTATGCACACCTTCTGTCTGGCAAGGCAGGCGAGTCCCTCTCTCATTCCCTACCCATTTTAACTTGTTTAAAGGACTCCGCTCAACACCAGCTCTGAGGACACCAGTAAATTTCTGGAAGTTTCTCTGTCCTACCACAACAGAGGAAGAATAAAAGAATCCAAAAGCTGCTACAAGTTCAGCAATTATAGGTTATAGAAGGTGAGAGCTGTGTGCCAGGTGCCAATGCAAGCAGCCTACAGACCAGCCACCCCACGTCTTGTTAAAAAAAAAAAAGGCTTTTACATAACTGACAGAGACAAACTGACAGTGAGGGCTAGTAACCATCTCTGCTGGACCACCAGGCACTGAGCCTGGAGGAAAAAATAAAGACAAGCTAGCAGTCTTCTCTGAGTGCCTAACAACAACTTGTCATGCCCAGCTCCAGCTGATTTCCCTTCCAGGCACAGATGATGCACTACATTGACAGATGTAGAAAGAAAGGGCACTGTGCACACACTGAGCACCCAAACGTCTCGCTCCGTTTGTGATGCCAGCTCAACTGGTGCTCTTCAAATCAACAACCGCAGGAGAAGTACATCTTTAACTGCACAGAGGAAAAAGGAGTGCTAGCAAACAAGAATCCCAAAGGAAAGCAGTTTTGTGTACATGCATCACATCTCCAAGTCAGTGTTTTGTGGGATTAACTCCCAGAGTTGGGCTTCTCCGGAAGAGCCGTGCGAATACTCACCACTTTCTGTAGCAGTGTCCTGGTTTCACTAGGATAGAGTTAATTTTCTTCTGTTCGACCCACTCTGCTGTTCTATAAAATAGGCTGTCCTGCCTGAGGGGAACTGAGGTAACAATGGATCTGCTTTTAATTGGCCTTCCAAACTGTATATCCCACTTCAGACTAGATCTGCAACGTAATGCCAATTTTGGCTTCTCTGGACTAGCTCAGTGTGGCAAAGGCCATTTCCAATAAAGGCGGTGGGAGCTACAATCTCTTTTAACTTGGGTATGTATTCTGATATGTTTCCCTGTTAAAAAAAAACATGGCCTGAGAGGACCCAGCATGACAGGCAGCTTAGCCTGGTAGCCTGGGAGGAGGTAAGGTATGAAAGCAATGGATTACAGGCGTCTCAACGGCAAGTGCTACTTCTTCCTTGGGTTTCAGTAGCGGGGAAGAATGCAGTTGATCTGACTGCAGCAAAGCCCTGGCTGATAGCCAGCTAGCTGTTGGGTCTGTTTTGTACACTGGGAATTTATTAACCATTTAACAAAACAAGATTTCTACTTTTTTATTATTTTCTATCCCCAATATTCAAGGTATACTATCAAAAAAGAGCTTTTGGTCAATCAGAAATATGAAATGGGGGGATTTTAAAGAGATTTCGGCATGGATTTCATTCTTAGCGCAAACATTAGATCTCCATCATTTTACAGGGTTTTTTCCCCCTTTTGTTTTAGGTATTGCATACAATAATAACAGATAGGTTGTTCTGAAAAAAGCATCTAACAGTTTGATAACTTAAGAAGAAAGCATGCAGTGGTACATGGCTGGAAGTATCTGGAGCTACAGTAATTGTGTCCTTGTATTAGTAGGCAAAGATTCAGTCACAGCTTCAGAAACCCCAGCATCAAACTCATTTAAAATGGCTCAGCCTGTACAGCTCCAGAAGAATTTGAACTGAATTAATTAGTTTGCTTTCACTTTGAGAGCTTACCTTTCCTTTGCAGATCTGCATCAGGCTGATCGCATTTGAAATTGTGTATCTTCTCATTGTGGAGTCTTTGATGGCAGGCGTGTAAAGAAGTTCAAAGTAAATGCCTCGATCTATTGCCTTCACATAAAAGAGTGATCACAAATCAAAAGGAGAGAAGCATAACAATCTAACAACTGCTGTCTATTATTGATGCAGCTTACTCTCAGTTTAACTGTGTTACAGATGAAAAAATTTAGGCAGAATTGTTCCAGCAAGAACACAGCATAGCATGGGGGTGGGCGAGGGAAAAGTTTCACTGTACACCAGATACGTGTACTTGAATCTTGGGATGACAGATAAACAAGGTTTAACATGCAAAGAAATACTAGCCACTTATTAGTTGTGACTGGATTTCCACAGAGATGAGGAGGCAGGTGACCACTGCTTCCTATAGTACCCACATCTTGCAGATGAGGAATTTGTCCTTGCATAAAAGCAGCAATGAGGACCCTTCTCTCCTGTCTCACAGCTTACTCTGGTATTTGTGACAATGTTAAGTAACAGCGAGTCACAGGAGAGGTTCCAAGTAGTAATACTCAGTATATTTTCAGGTGCTTTAAAATCCCTTGCTGTCTGTCAAAGTACCTTACCAAAAGCCTAGCATTCTTGTTTTTGCAAACACACAGAGAAAGGTTAAGCAACTTGCTCTAGGACACAGTGAGTAAGTGATAAAGATATAACTCAAAGCTAGGACTTCCTTGTTCCCTGGTCTAGACTACATTTGCCTGAAATGTGAATTTATGCTTTATACTCATATTATTAAAAAAGGTTAAATATTAATAGTGTAAGAAAGCCCAGTAACTGAATACAGATGGAATTAATCCAGCTTCCATGCATGCGTGACCTCTGAACGCAAGCATAACAGAAGCTACGTACACATCAAACGTTTCACACAGGGCTGGTCCGACATCCGCAAACAAGAAGAGAAGCCAGAATTTATCAAAACCAAAGCAGGTGATGGCAATACCCAAGCAGATTTTTAACTTCATCCCCACCACGTCAGCTGTCTGCCAATCTGTCTGTCTGGCATCACAACCAAAACTGACGGCCCGACAATGCACAAAACCAGTCTGACAGACAGACTGCCTTGAAGCTGGAAGTGTGGAAGCTGAGAAGCAGCTTGTAAGGAAAATGTCCCCAAACACAGTGCTCCAAGAGCCACCCAGCTTCTCACTTGGGTCAGCTGCTGGAGTTTTAGGCAGCTTTCAAACAACATTTCATACAAAATTGTTATTCCAAATGGAATGTTGAAATTGCCAGTCTGTTGTAAATTCCAAAGTATTACTTTTGTTCTGTTTCAGGATTAATTCTAGTTAATTTTAGATTTTTTTCTAGGTCAAACTTTCTGTAGAACAGGAAGTAGGATTTCTAGCCAATTCCAAATTTAATTTTTTAAGCATTAAGGACTACATCAGCCAAGAATGCCCACGTGGAATGAATGTTGACATATACTCAGAGGAAAAAGCTAGTTCACCTAAGAGCATGTTTAGATTAAGCTTCTGGCAAACCAACAGTAGGCAGAATTGTATTAACAAAATACTTGATCCATGCTGATAGCCATTTTGTGTCCCACAGCAGATATTTAGCAATTTTACATTTGGTTCATTTGTCAAGACATTCCTTTGTCTAAGTATGGATTCAATACAGTTGCTCTCCAAATAACCGGCACGACATTCTTCCAAATTAACAGTGTCATTCACATTCTCTTGTCTTTTAATCACAGGGCTGTTTATCTATTCTGACACAGCTGTACTACTTCTGGTTTGGGAGGCAGCTTAGTCAGCAATCACACCACATCTCACTGCTTCGCACAGCGGGGCCTTAAGGCTCTGTTTCCATTCCTTGGGAACACCACTTCTGCCTTCTTAAGTGGCGAGAGGAAGGAGAAAGAAAAGAACATACATCATGGAAGAAAATAAAAGAATCACTTGGATGGGAATGGTGAGAAGGAAATGGTAGGGAGTTCAACTCAGACTGACATTAAATACAGCATTTAACAGCAAGAAAACAATTTAGATGTAAATTTACCATATTCACAGGGGGCCTTCGGAAGTAGAATGGCAGCTTTTCTGTCACATTTATGCACACCAGATCCACATCCAGAGTTGTGCAAGCAATCTACAGCAAAGAAATAGGAACATATTATTAGATAAGCCAAAAAAATGTGTAAGCAACTTCAGGTGCATTGATATTCTCCTTCATTTCTTAATGCAAGAAATGTCTCTCCAGGGTGAGTTCAGTTTTAAAATGAAGAGGTACTATGCCTTGCAGGTATTCCAATAAAACAGCAGGGCTACAGGTACACAGTTTGAGCATTTTGGGCTTAACACCCAAGCCTTCCCTCACTTACAGAACTACTTTTCCAATAAAACAGTGACCAACCCAAAGGAAACACTTACCGCTTTGTTCTTATCTGACATAGGACATGCAGAAAAAACACTGGCTTTTAGCAGGAGAATTCACAGCTAATGAAGCACAACCCCTCTTTAGAAAGGGAACAGCCCAGGAACTGACCCTTACACCATCACTCTCTAATTCCAGTGTAGTGACAGTTTGTTTAACAAATTAAGTATTTTCACCAGAAGCAGTCAAAAGACTGAAAGAGAATCAGAATGTTAGATGGTGGCTGGTGGTGCCCCATGCCCAGTACTGGAAGCCAGTCCACAGGGCCTCACTCTCCTGGCTGAGTGGGGAACGTGCAGCCCTTCTCTAAAAACATCTCAAGATGACACTGGAGGTCATAGTTTAAAGCTTAGCTTTGAACTTACACCACAATTTACAGACTGTATTAAAAGAGGGAAAGAATGAACAAAGGTTGGAGAATCTCCACACTGACATACAGAGAAAATTAAGTGCACATAAAAGGGAGCCTTTGATTTACATATAACTTCATGTACACAAGACATGCAGGAATTATATATGTCTAACCTGTAAAGCTGACTATGCAGGGCCAGATTAATGTCTGTAAGCAATGTCATAACAAAGAAGATAAAACAGGCTGAAGATTTTGAAAAGGAATTTTCTACTCACAGGGGAACTCTCTGCTTTCAGAAACCTGCCAGCAACTGCTCCAAATACAACTGGGCCAGGCGCCAACTATTCATCCCTCCTCGCACCAGCATGAAAGCGGTGGGGGCTGCAGGGAGTCCCAGGGCTGGGCTGTGGGTTAGCCACACCTCAGTCTAACGCAGGGCAGGCTACTGCTTTGCAAACTAGTCACATGAAATTTGGGTGGAGATGAGAGCAGAGGTCCAGCTTCAGGCATGTTTCTTAGCTGCTGACAGCATTCTTCCCTAGACAAGAGCCACAGTACACAGGCAGGGAATTGAAAGATCCAGCAAACCACCAGGTTTTGATGTTAAAATGTCTCTACCAGGCCATCCGGACTGAAATTAATCTTCATGCCCTACCTGAACCAACTCTGTTACGCAGGACATGGTTGGAATCTATGGCATCAAATTAGACTTGCACATCTAAGTTTAGCCCTACTACAGCCAGTTTTAACCCTTTTCTTACATGAGTACAAACTACCATCTAGACAAAGGTGATTTACAGAAACATGCACAGAGCAAATAGCTCTGAATCACATTATGAGTGAGGCCATAGAAAATTCAGGAAGAGAGAGAGCTGAAAATTAAGGAAAGCAAGGATACACATCAGAAACATGCAAGCTGCCCTATGTGATGAGAAAATAATCCTTCCTAGTCAGTGGGAAAGGGAGTGACCCAAATGCCAGGATATCTACAGGATTCCAGTGACAATCACATTTCAGGAAACACCACCAAGGAAAAACAAACTGAAGAGCCATACTTCCCTATAAGGAGGAATTCCGGCACTGCACGGAAAGTTGGAGAGGAGATTTCTCGAAACACTCCAATGTTCAGCCTAGCTTTGGCTCCTGGACAAGTCACACGTGCAGGCAAGTTAAGGCTGCTCTGCCTGCTGAAAGGATCTGAAGCACAAAAACTTCATACAGAAGATGATACGCAGCAGTTGCGCAGCCAGGTGCTTGCCTGGCCACACTGCAGGCAAGAGCCCCATCTGCTGGGAAACTCCAGCCAGCCATAAATAAATACATTTGCCACTGCTTGGATGATGGCCTGAAGAAAGCTCTGGCAAACATTTTAGGAAGTGAAATCTGGCTTTGCACTAGATCCTCAGACTTATATAAGCAAGTTTTTTTAGCTACTGGTGATCTGCTAATTGCTTACAAACAGCAGGCAGAATAACTAGTATGATTAAAGCAGTCAGAATTCTTGAAAAGTAAAGTCCTTGAAAAGCAACAGGCACAGACCTTATTACTGGCATGGAGTGGGCA